>NC_069501.1:455696400-455923900 GCF_027579735.1 Bombina bombina | reverse complement strand
GGAGGACTGGCGGTCCGCTGAAGGGGGTGTTGCTGCCCCTACTCGATTTGCGGTGACTGGATTGTCCCTTCCCCCACCGAGGCTGCGCGGGAGGAGGCAGTGAGAGGTCTACTGGACGCTGAGAACAGCGCAAGCCCTGACATCGACTACCGCAGCTTTTCTTTGCAACTCTTCCCCCCCCTCTCCCACCGGTGCTGCGTGAGAGGGGGTGTGGGACAGGTCTTTTGCAGAAGGCATCAGAGGACACCGGGTTGTCCAGAAGGAGGTATTCAGAGTGCCTCCTTTCACTGACTTCTCCGGATCTTTGCTGTTTGTCATAGGAGGGACACCTGGGTAGCGGAGGAGAGGGTAAGTTGCATAGCAAAGCCGGCTATTCGCCGAAGACTACACTAAACATAAAAGGTGAACACTGGGGAACATGTAGCCAGACTTTAAACTGTGAACATTTTATTCTCAATTGGGAAATTTTCACTACACAAGGCTGCACTCGAAGGGGAGAATAAAGAATAAAGAAAGACTATCAGAACTGTCTAAAAGCAGGTGGAATGTCCAAGGAAGTTATAAGGAAATAAGGGGAAAGTTAATACATTGAAGACGGATTGACTTGAAAAGATAAACAGTTAATCTAGTTTTCCCCGCACTCAAATGACATTGTAAAGTACTGGGATAGATGTAATGCCGATATTTATTTATTTTTTTCTCTCTTCTTTTCCTTTTTTTTTCTTTTTTCTTGAAAGGAGGAGAGAGGTTGGAAAAGGGAGGTTAAGTTACAAACATAATTAAGTCAGAACAGAGGTTAAGTCCTGGTTTTCATTTATCCTTTGGATTTTTGTGCACTGCTATACCTCTAAGCACTGAAGTAATGTATAAGATTGTTGAAACGTTAAACATATGTATAGGTAAAATACCCAAATCAATGCTCTAAGGGTAAACTGGTTTAGTCTCTCACTATAACTCCTAGCACTTATATAAGAAAAGTTCTGTATGCAGCTATAGCTAGGAACTAGAAAGGAGGAAAAGGGGAAGGAAAGGGAGGAAAAGAGTGGAAAAACTCTTTTTTTTTCCTCTTGATTATAGATTAAGTACTATATATTATATTTGAACCCCTATTCATTAGTATAACGACTTTACTTATCTAAAAGAGAAGGGGGGAAAGAAAAGGAAAGGAAAAAAGGGGTGAGGATATTTTATATAAACATTGGTTGTAACGAAGAGGCATATTTATAAAAAACTGTTTCTAAAGCTACGAATAGCTGGAGATAACTTTCATTACATTTTCATTATAATAACCTACATAAATCCCCCCTTTTTTGTTTTTGTACAGGAGTCTCTTTAAGACTATATCTCTGAGTGTTGCACTTACAAATAATTTCACATAAATATAGGATAAGGTATATGTCATCCCTTCCTATTAAAATTTAGGGGTAAGATGTAAAATACCGAAGGAGAGGAAGTACACTTTGGCGGGTCTGTGTGGAACATATAGGTTGAATTATAAATAGGAAAATCGAAAGAAGCTGATAACAGAAATTTAGGCTAGACTTAGAGGAGCTGAGAAAGCAATATCCCTGTCGCCACAATAAACTCACCTTGTCACGATTCACACTATTTCACTTCCTCACATAATCACTAATTTAACTCCTCACTATAAATCACTTTAATTCAATTTTTTCCCACACTCTGGGCCTTGCAGCCCCCTCACATTTCATTCTTAAACCACTAGCACGCTATCACTCTTTTATTAATAACCGGCTCACCACCACCACTCACCTACCCCCTTCCCTTTTCCTCACCCTCCCCCCCCCCCCCCCCCTTTCCCCCTTTTTTTTTTTTTTTTTTTTCTCTCCCTCTTTTTGAGCACTTATAATTCACATCCCGCGGCACATGGATAAATATCTTTCCAACCCCCCAAAACATCCCTCCCCAAATATGACGGGAAGGCACAGAGATAAGAAGCTTAAGAACATAGTAGAATCAGGTACTGAACAATCAAACCCTGGTTCCCTAACAAATATACCAGATAATCTCAATATGCAGACCTTATTGACTAACATCGCTGAAGCATTAGCCCCTAAATTTGAAACTCTCAAATCTGAGATTAAGCAGGATATTTCCTCTTTAACACAAGAGGTGAGGCAATTTTCGAATAGACTCCAAGAAATGGAGCAAAGAGTATCGGATTTGGAAGATCAAACAACTACCCATAGTTCTAGGATTGAAAATTCTGATAAAAAACTACAAAAAATTATGGATAGATTAGAAGACCTGGAAAACCGTTCACGACGGAACAATCTTAGAATAATTGGTCTCCCCGAAAATAAACAATTTGAAAATCTTGATTCTTTCATTTCCGATACTCTTACTAAAGCATTAAAGATCCCCTCCTCTCACCCACCAATCATAGTGGAACGAGCCCACAGAATAGGCCCCCCAAGATCAGATGGAAAGAGCAGTAGCAGAAACCGTCCGGTAATAGCTAGGCTACTCAATTATAAAGATAAGGATCTATTGTTGCAGTATTCACAGAAAAATCAACCGATTATGATAGAAGGAAACAAAATTATGATTTTTCAAGATTTTTCGGCAGATACTGCCTTAAAAAGACGAGAACTAGCCCCGATTTGTTCAAAATTTATACAACAGGGTCATAGGTCGACTCTGATCTACCCATCAAAATTAAAAGTAGTATTAAACGGAATAACACATATTACAGAAGATGTTCAAATAGCTGAAAACCTTTACAAATCCCTTACTGGATAGAATTAGGGGACGAGTTACGAATATAGATAGGGTTGTCTTGTTATTATATTTTGTTATGTATTAAAATGGAAACAGGTTATGGTAAAGGCCAAGCTATGAATATTGGCCTGTTATATAAGATTCGGGACGATTTTTTTGTTCTTTTTCGTGTATGGAAACAGGTTTATGGCGATAGCATTTTAAGGGGAATTGGGTCTCCCCTCCATCCCTCCTCCCCGGCCCCACTTTTTTTCTCCTCCCCATTTTTTTTTTTTTTTTTTCCCCCACACAATAGTGAAAAATGACAGAAAAATTTAAAATTATATCATGGAACGTAGGGGGAATCTCATCTCCCATCAAACGTAAAGCAATTTTGTCACATCTCCGTAAAGCGCAGACAGATATTGGTCTATTACAGGAAACACATCTAGATCAGGAGGAATCGTTAAAATTAAAAACATCATGGGTAAGAGAAGTTCTTATAGCCCCGAGCGTAGGAAAGAAGAGAGGAGTAGCAATACTCATAGGCAAAAAAACTTCAGGTGGAGATTTTGGACTCTGAGGCGGATCCCGGGGGGAGGTACATCCTGGCTAAGGTGAAAATAGATCAGATAAAATATACAATTTGCAACATTTATGGCCCCAATAAGAGTGATCCTGAATTCTGGGACAAAGTGCAGACAAAACTCCTTCTAAGATCGGAAGGGCACTTAATCATGGGGGGGGACTTCAATATGGCTCCCAAATGTCCCATTGATAGACTTAGGAAAAACACTAAATGCCTGAAACAAAAGAAAGATAATCTTGACTTTAAAATAATCAAAAAAATTAAACAGGTGCTCTCCTTACGCGATATCTGGAGATATCAGAATCCTGATATTCAAGATTTCACTTGTCTATCTAAAGCACACAAAACCTTGTCCAGGATCGACCTGTTTTTAATTGGAGATCATCTGAGTCCTGCAAGGGTTAAATCAGAGATAATGCCTATTTTTTTGTTAGACCATGGGCCCATTACACTAGAATTTAATTTCACTTATGATAGGTCAAAGAATTGTCGTTTTTTTTTTCCTTATTATCTTTATAATGATTTTAAATTTAAAGAGTGTCTTAAGAATAAATTTAGGGAGTATCTCCAATTTAACAATAACTATGTTAAACGTTCTGATATCTTCTGGGAAACTGCCAAGGCAGTCCTCAGAGGAGAAATTTTTGCATACTCTGCTATCCAGAATAAAAAAAGGAAAATAAGAGAAAAGGAAGTCTGTAGCTCTCTTATTAATTCCTATAATTCATACTTATTGGAGGGAACACCTTCAAATTGGGCTAGATATATACGGGCTAAAGATACAAGAGATACCTTTTATCTAATGCAGGAAACTAATAACGATCTTAAGTTACAAGCCAAATTATATAAATTTGGCAATAAGTCAGGTAAAATGTTAAATAGATTAATTAAGGAGGGCGGAGCTAGCCAGGGACCAACATGGCTGCATTTCTCTAGAGCTCTGCTATCAGTCCCCACATAATCCTTTAGTACCGAGGGAAAATAGCTCAATAATGGATCACAATAGGGATGCATATCTTCCCCCTATCATGCTGAACTGATTGAGGGGTTTAAAATTTTAGAGAGATGCCGTAAACAAGACTTTTATGTCGGAACACTATTCTCAAATCTCACTTCCAGCTGAATGCGCCACATGACTCGAGCTTGATAAGAGAATAATTCATCATGGAAGGGGCGCCTCACACAACTATTAAAGATCTACTGGCCATCCTGGCTAAAAAGATGGATAGTAACTTTGCTCAATTAACGGCTTTAATGAGAGCCCGACATGGAGAGAAAGACAACAGAGATCCCAAAATGGAGGCGGAAGACGAACGAGCTGTGCGGCGCAATAGCCTACAGTATATCCATGCTAAGATAGAATCCGCTCAAAAACAAATACTTGCCACTGGGATTCCCTTCAGGAAGACGCAAGTAGCTCCGGTTTTGAAGTATCTTAACACCGCATTTGAGTTAGCTCCCAGGGAACAGGAGTCCGAGGCAGAGGCAATAGCTCCACTAGATCGGGTGGGTGCGGCCGACCGCCCGAGAAATAAGAGAAACCAGTGTTTTGAGGTTGCCCTACCTGGAGGACTGGATCGCTCTTCTGTGTACTCAGAGGTTATAGCGGAGGTAATTTTACGTTCTCACAAACGCCACTGCTCTCCAGCTCAGACAAGCTTGATGGGTCTAAAACTTCCCCCTCGATGGCACACTCCTTTACATTATCGGGTACTCATGGAACTCCGATTGGGGATAGGATGAGACTGCAGTCGTCACTCCATAGGACTCTATACAAAAGGACTGTACATACATAATATACTGGATGTGCAAGTATTAATGACGACCCATAAGTCTGATTTTCATATGTAGCCCTGTATAAAGATACATGGTATATTGTAAGCAACCCTCATGACTCACCTATTTAAGCATAAATATGCTTTGGTTAAAAATGTTTGTTAATATGTGTTGTTCTGACTAGCAGTTTTTCATATCTTACTTTAAAGTAGGTTAGTTTTGTTCCTAAGAGTACCTGTGTTCTGTCTGGAGATCACTCATCTAACACTAAACCTTATCAGTGCTATACTGTTTTCAAGGCTATTATGATTGCTCAATTTCTTATAGTATCTTACCCTGAGGACCTGCTTCCTACCAAACTGTTCTTGTCTGTTTTCACTGCCTTATGATGTTCAGATAGCAACCAGCTTAGTGCTTTATGTAATTAACATATATTCTATTTTTTTTTATTTATTTTTTTCTCTTTTCTTTGTTCATAACTATGTAATATGGTCACCCTGAGTGCGCAACAATCTCACCTACTAGAACTTTACTTATAGCAACCTGCTGTTAAAGACCACTATGTCAACATGGATATATAGCTACATGTAGTTAATAGCAACAGATCTAGTTTAATGGACCTAAACTTGTACTAACATATTATTACTCAGCTATCTTGGTTGTGTGTATATATGATTTCTAGGTATACTATATAGCAAAGGAATCTAGGGAATATACTATTTATGCTTGCTTTAATTTATTAGTTTGTATAGCAATTTTAGGTCTGAGCAGGACAAGTTCCATATCTGTCCCTCCTCTGTATATACCATGAAGTTACCAAGACATCACTCTAAGATTAGGTTCACTTAAGCTACCTACAGATGCTCCCTTATATTAGTACATGCTTTTAATTAACTCTATCTAGAGTCCCTGCATAGCTCCACAGGTACCTCTCATAATTATCTAGTAGATATATGCACCTATCCCATGTTAGGGTATTCGTTGCACGGCCTTGGGTAAACACTGTCCGCTCTTTATACTCTAATCATCTTATGCTAATCGCTGAATATGTACCCTATTATATTTCCCTCTTCCATATTCCATACACTTTTTTAAGCAGAGTGAGTAGTCAATGAGGAGGCTATGGATTATTATATATAACATTGTAGGATCCCTCTTAGATAAACCCTTTCCGAAAGCTATACAGTAAGAATGACTGTTATAATATATACATAAAGCTGCCAGAGAAGTTCATGGTTACATTTGTTGTATACTTGTATACCTGATCATTTCCATGATAAGATCCTATAGCAAGCGCACATATAAAGTTAGGTTTTGGAGAGGTGAGAGAGTAATATCCATTGCCTATTGATATAACATCACATTTCATTAAATTATATATCCTATAAATAGGCAGAATTAATTGTGCTTGTCAATCATAGAGTTCTACCCTAATGACCCCTTTATATTAAATTACGTTTACCCTTTAGTTAGGTAATTAGCTGAGAATGTTAGATACAGCGCTTTAGCAAGGCCTTGGGCGTCATGAGCACACTTGTCATTAATATTCATTCTCTTCGCCCTAATACTCTACCACTACTATTCACTGATCGTACTCTCTAACTCAGCTTGAAAGTGCTATGCTCCTATCACATGCAAGCCACATGTACTATAATGGTTTTGAATACTATATTAGTCTCTTTTACCTGATGTTGCTATGTTATTTGTTAAGACTAGCTGCACACGCCAAACTTATATGCAGGGTACTTTAGGCTCTCTTTAAATGTTCCTGAGTTATACTCTTCTATATAGTATTACTCCCAACTCATCTCAATTTATTTCTGAACAAAATTTTATTAATACAGCTACTTCCCCCCTCTTCAATTAGAACACTAACATAATTTTTGACCTACCTCATATATTTAATAATATCAGATGTTACAGACCTCCTTTAACCCCTTAATGACCGGACCATTTTTCAATTTTCTTACCCTTAATGACAATGGCTATTTTTACATTTCTGCTGTGTTTGTGTTTAGCTGTAATTTTCCTCTTACTCGTTTACTGTACCCACACATATTATATACTGTTTTTCTCACCATTAAATGGACTTTCTAAAGATACCATTATTTTCATCATGTCTTATAATTTACTACAAAAAAAATAATAAAATATGAGGAAAAAATGGAAAAAAAACACACTTTTTCTAACTTTGACCCCCAAAATCTGTTACACATCTACAATCACCAAAAAACACCCATGCTAAATAGTTTCTAAATTTTGTCCTGAGTTTAGAAATACCCAATGTTTACATGTTCTTAGCTTTTTTTGCAAGTTATAGGGCCATAAATACAAGTAGCACTTCGCTATTTCCAAACCACTTTTTTTCAAAATTAGCGCTAGTTACATTGGAACCCTGATATCTGTCAGGAATACCTGAATATCCCTTGACATGTATATATTTTTTGTTAGAAGACAACCCAAAGTATTGATCTAGGCACATTTTGGTATATTTTATGCCACCATTTCACCGCCAAATGCGAGCAAATAAAAAAAAAACTTTACATTTTTCACAATTTTAGGTTTCTCACTGAAATTATTTACAAACAGCTTGTGCTATTATGGCACAAATTGTTGTAAAAGCTTCTTTGGGATCCCCTTTGTTCAGAAATAGCAGACTTATATGGCTTTGGCACTGATTTTTGGTAATTAGAAAGCCGCTAAATGCTGCTGCGCACCACACGTAAATTATGCCCAGCAGTGAAGGGTTTAATTAGGTAGGTTGTAGGGAGCTTGCAGGGTTAATTTTAGCTTTAGGGTAGAGATCAGCCTCCCACCTTACACATCCCACCCCCTGATCCCTCCCAAACAGCTCTCTTCCCTCCCCCACCCCACCCCACAAATGTCCCCACCATCTTAAGTACTGGCAGAAAGTCTGCCAGTACTAAATAAAAGGAGTTTTTTGTTTTTTTTATAAAAAAAATAAAATATTTTAGCTGTGATGGACTCCTGCCTTAGTCCCAACCTCCATGATCCCCCCCCAGCTCTCTAACCCTCTCCCCTATCTAATTGCGGCCATCTTGGGTACTGGCAGCTGTCTGCCAGTACCCAATTTGCCCCAAAAACAAGTGTTTTTTGTTCTTTTGCTTTTTTTTATTTTTTCTGTAGTGTAGCAGCCCCCCACAATACCCCTATCCCCCTCCAAGATCCTTTTATATTATTTTTAAAAAAAATATTTTCCCCCCCCCTCTTCCCTCCTCATTGGTGTCAGTGTCAGTGCCAGCTAATGCGCGCTCGCGCATGCGCGCACGTGCGCCCCCCGCACGCTCCCGGCACCCGGCGTGCACATTGCACTTCTAGGAACCGGATGCTGGGTAGCGATGGGCCGCCCACCCGCCTCCCTGTTACGCTCCCACCCACCAACGAACCGGCACCATCGCTACCGGTGCAGAGAGGGCCACAGAGTGGCTCTCTCTGCATCGGAGTCTTCTAAATGGTATTGCAGGATGCCTCCATATGGAGGCATCACTGCAATACCCTGAGAGCTGCTGGAAGCAATTGCGATCGCTTCCAGCACTCTCTTAGACAACTGACGTACCAGGTACGTCCATTGTCATTAACTGTTAGTTAATGCATGACGTACCTGGTACGTCAGTTGTCATTAAGGGGTTAATATTAAAAATGCACTGCTTAGGTGTTTCCAACCAATATAATTCTATTTAATTATCTTCTTAAAAGTACTGAGGTCTCAGTGCATTTACAAATTCAACATACTATCTAGCTCCGCCCCCCTGCCGCTCCCACCCCCTTTAACTCTATTTTGAGCGGCTCTTGCCCGCTGCATCCCCCTCCCCCATATAATTATAGAGCTACCTCCTCCCTAGCCTTAACCTTACTTGAATAGACACCCTAATCTGCCTTTTATATAGCTAGGAGAGGACCATTTCTGTTTATATTGCATTTATTATACTCTACAATAAAACCGAAGTCTCTCTATTAGGCTGCCCACATTTAATAGTAACACTTGAGATATTCGCATTCATCACACTTATAACTACTCTGTGTATACATTTACCTGTGAATGTTTTGGGGCATACCCTATATATTGTATATTGTATTTGTTTATGACTTCAATAAAAATTATTTGGAAAAAAAAAAAAAAAATAGATTAATTAAGAACGAGAATAAAAAACCTAACATTGACAGGCTTAAACAGAATGGGAAATTTTTAACTAAGACAGAAGATATATCCAGAGTATTTTATCAATATTTTCAACAGCTTTACACTACTAAAGAATGTGATATAAATAGAGCAATGGAATTCTGCAGTAAAATTAATTTTCCAACGGCCTCAACTGAGGAGATTGCTAGACTCAATGCACCGATTTCTTTAGAAGAAATTGCAGCAGTGGTCACCAAACTCCCTTTAAACAAGGCGGCGGGCCCGGATGGATTACCTAATGAGTTTTACAAAATCTTAATGTCAGAGATAGCGCCATATTTAGGTAATCTTTATAATGATATCTTTATCGAACATAAGCAGGTTACGCCTTCCTTTGCGTCTTCATTTACTACCTTGATCTTGAAAGAAGGGAAGGACCCCACATGCAAAGGGTCTTATAGACCTATTGCATTGTTAAACTCGGATTACAAAATTATCGCATCTGTTTTAGCGAAGAGACTTCAATCTATCCTAACCTCAGTAATCCATCCGGACCAAGAAGGGCTTTATTAACAATCGTAATTCTTCAGCAAAAATTGTTAGCCACAATGGAATATATACAAAAAACACCTCCACAAGGGGCGGGGAGAGTGGACCCCCCTGACATGGCCATTGTATCAATTGACGCGGAAAAAGCGTTTGACTTAGTAGCTCATAAACATCTAATCTTTTCCCTAACTAAGTTTGGGATCGAGGGGAATTTCCCCAAGTTCGTAGAAAACCTATACACTCATTCTTTTACAAATCTGATTATTAACAGTGAGATTTCTTCCTCAATTGCTTTGCAGAGGGGCACTCGTCAGGGCTGTCCTCTCTCCCCGCTCCTATTCAATTTAGCCATAGAACCACTAGCAATCAAGATTAGATCTTCAATAGAAGGTATAAAAATTCAAAACCATGAAATAAAAATTGGATCATATGCAGATGATTTACTCATATATCTTTCCAACACAGCAAAAAACATTCCTAAGCTTCTGCACATTACCTTCCAATTTGGGACTTTCTCAGGCTACAAAGTAAACCCTACAAAATCTGAGATAATTTGGCTTAGGAAAAATAAAACCAGTATAACTGACATACCCTTTAGAGTGATAACGGACTATATGAAGTACTTGGGAATCAAAATCCCATTGAATCTAAAAGATCTCTATAAAATAAACATAACCCCAATGTTAACATATACTAAAGAAAGGCTTAAAGCTTGGCAATCTTTACCCTTGTCAATTTCTGGCCGTACTGCTCTATTTAAGATGGTTTTGCTCCCAAAACTGCTCTACATCTTGCAGAATGTGCCATTAATTTTGTATGAGAAAGATTTACGGTCATTAAACTCGTCAATTGGACAATTTGGCAGGGGAAAAGAGCTAAGATTGCCTTCTCTAAATTAGTAGCACCTAGAGAGATGGGAGGTTTCACTCTCCCAAACCTAAGATTCTATAACCTTTGTTTTTTAGGCCGTATAATAGTTGACTGGTTCATCAAAAAGAAAAAGAATTATGTTACAAATATCGACCTAGAATCTAATATATGTGAACCTTACGCTCTACAGGCTTTACCACACATGGATCTTAAAGATCTCCCGTTAAATATTAAGGAATTTAAATTTATTTTGAACCCAATTAAAGCATGGCTCAGACTAACTAAACTTTTAACAATAAACCCTAAAGCATCCAAATACCTTCCCTTAATTAAAAACCCGAATTTCCAACCAGGCCTAGACTCAACCATCTTTAACAGGTGGCATAATAATGGATTAGACAAAGTTATCTATTTTATAGACCAAGATAGAAAATGCATCAAATCCTTTACACAATTGAAAGAGGAATACACCTTGACAAATAAAGATTTTTATGCTTACTTACAGATAAGACACTATATTACAGAACTAGTACACAAGGCTGGCTGGATCTGGTCCCTAGGTAAAATGGAGTCTTGGCTTACAATAAGTAAAGAGTCCACCATCTCCATCTCTTCATGTTACCACTTACTGTCCCTTAGCAAAGCAACTCCGTTAGTAGAGAACCTAGTCGCAAGTTGGAATAGTATAATTTCATATAGTAATATAGAAATTAAAACTATCCAACTTTCTTTGAATAAAGTACTAAAAACAACCCTTTCTTCTAATTGGCGAGATGCCCATCTGAAACTTCTTCATAGGGCGTATTTTACCCCGGAGAGGGGCCTCAGAGTCCGAAATCTTGAATTTAGTAAATGTCCCAGATGCTCATATATAGCTGCGGACTTGATACACATGTTCTGGTCTTGCCCCGGGATGCGAAATGTCTGGAGGAAATTGGAATATTGGCTTAAGAAGGTACTTAAAATTGAACTGATAAACTTCTCCCTGTTTCAGATCATATTCTGCATGAGGCCTGGAGAGGAGCGACAGTCTAATGAATTATTAGTTAATTTATCTATTCTAGCCACCAGATATCTGATATGCAAGAAATGGAAAATGAGGGCGACACCAACCATCCCAGAAATTAGAAACCATCTAAAGAAACAATGCATTTTAGAACAAAGGAATGCTAATATAGATAATGAATGCAACATAAAGAAATTTTTCCATAAATGGGCACCCTTCATTAAGATCTTCCCTGAAAGAGAAATTGAATATTTGATATATCCATTTAGGAACTCGGAACTAGTATTATTAGGTATATGGTGATCGGAGGCAGTTCTGTGTAAGCTGCAACCAATCACTTGCGCTCCTCTCCACACCCCCCCCCCCTTTTTTTTTTTTTTTTTTTTTTTCTTGTGTTGCTCAACATGGTGGAGTCGGGAGGGAGGGAGGGGGTGAAAATGTATAAAATCCCTACATTGAGTTATTTTGACAGACTGGTTAAGTTCAGTCGGTAGACATACGATATGTAATATACATTATTTGTTCTTTCTGACTTTCTTTTGAGATAACACCTTATATTGGTGGACTGTATTATCATGTTGTATTGTATAAATAACGATGTTGTACTCATTGTTGGATAAAATAAAATACTTAAAAAAAAAAATTATATGTTCTACCTAAAGCATGAAAGAACATTTTTGGGTTGTTATATACATTTAATTTAACTGTATATACTAGTTAAATGTATAACATCTGCACATGCTTAAATGGACAATGAACTTAGGCAAGCAGATGGTAAGTGTTTATTGTATTCAATGATGCTGCAGGAATACCCTTTCAATTGGACTGTCTCAACCACTAGGAGGTTGATTTTTGCTGCTGACTGCAATTTACATATCTTTTCTATAGCCAATACTGCAGTATTGAAACTTTCAGTATAGGTGGCAACTTCAACAGACAAAGCAGCGATTTCAAATGACCAAATTGAAGAAAAAGAGTTATTAGTAAACAATTTAATACATTTCAGCAGGTATAATGGGTAACAATTAAATGGGATAAAATCTCACAGTACATTGTCCCCTTAGTTAATTAATGAAATGTATGAACCATTGATAAAGTAACAGTTTGTGGACATTGAACGCATCAGATGGGCTGCATTATTTCCAAGGGGCCGATTAATTAACCCCATATTCATCTGTTTTCACCAGAAACAGGAGTTAAGAAGCAGCGGTTTTAAGACCACTGCTCCTTAACTCGTCCGCCACCTCGGAGGCGGCGGACAGCAATAAGCCCGATCAGAAATGATTGGGTTGATTGAAACCCCTGTTAGCGGGCTGATTGGCCGTGAATGTGCAGGGGGCGGCATTGCACAAGCATTTCACATTTCACAATTGCTTGCACAATGATAAATGCCGACAGCATATGCTGTCCTCATTTATCGATGGGCAGCGCACATTGGTAAATTGGCCCCCAAGTGTTTGTTTGTAACCATATGTTTTTATACCTTTTTAAATAAAGCATATTATTTTATGAGCCCTACCTCTACTAATTGTAGATATCTAATAGAACTATTCCATCTTTATAGCCAGTTCTTTAACTTCACTGACAGCTGATGAGTCTTTAATTATCAAAGACGGTATAAATTATTGTTGATATATCGTTGCACCAGTTATATATGTGTTGCTTCTGTAAACCAGTGTTAAAATCTAACCATTTAAAATAAAAATGATATTGATTGGATGGTTTTCTCCCTTCAAGTCTTCTAGTTCTCATCTTACACAGTATATATTGGTGTTCCTACACAGAAATATGCAGAGTTGTCACTTGACCTCCTAAGTCTCTAGAATGTGACCCCACCTACTGACATTGTTATTTCTACTGTCAATAAAAACCGGGACGTTAACAGGCAGCATCGCTTTCCAAATGTATCACAAATAAATAAATAAAACATTGAGAGCACAGACCAGATTTTAAAACCGTGCACCATGTTTAAGCATATCCTGCAGCCAGTTGCTCTAACAAAGTAGCTCTTCTGGCAGTTACTGTCACCTATGATAACATGTGATTGACGTAACCACTTCTGAAACCATTACTTGAAGTAAATAAACCTTATATAAGCTCCTTCCTGTCTCAAGGGCTTACTTGATATTTGCACCTGTGTTTCCTGATTTACAGATATTTTCTGTATTTTACTGTGAAATTACCTTTTATTCTTGTTTTTTAAAGGGACATGAAACCAAAAAGAATTATTTTATGACTCAGATTTACTTCTATTATCAAATTTTTTTAGTTTTTCTTGTTATTCTTTGTTGAAGAGATATCCAAATAGGTAATGTCCACATGTCTGGAGCACTACATAACAGGAAACAGTGCTGCCATCTAGTGCTCTTGCTAATGTACAGTATAACTGTTGCAAAACTGCTGCCCTATAATACTGCAGACACGTGCACACTCCTGAGCTTACCGTCCTTTTTTTTAAACAAAGGATAACAAGAAAACAAAGCAAATTTGATAATAGAAGTAAATTGGAAAATTGTTTAAAGGGACACTTTTATTATTCAGATAGAGCATGACATTTTGAACAATTTTCTAATTTACTCCTATTATCAATTTTTTTTTGTTCTCATGCTATCCTTATTTTAAAAGCAGGAATGTAAATCTTAGCAGCCAGCCCATTTAAGGTTCAGCACCATGAATAGTGCTTGCTTATTGGAGGCTTATATTTACCCACCAATAAGCAAGCATGATACAGGTTCTCAACCAAAAATGGGCTGGCTCCTATGCATCACATTCCTGCTTTTTAAATAAAGATAGCAAGAGAACGAAGAAAAAATGAAAATAGGAGTACATTTGAAAGTTGCTTAAAATTACATGCTCTATCTGAATCATGAAAGAAACATTTTGGGTTTAGTATCCCTTTACATATGCATTTAAATGGAAACCTTGGGGCAGGATTGTTTTGCAAGTAGGACTTTGGCGCTAATGACATTGAAATCACTGTGGAACAGTGGTTTCCTATTTTATGTTTAAATATGTTCTATCTGTATTATGAAAGTTAAAAAAATTGGGGTTATGTCCCTTTAAAATGTGCTCATCACTAGTGTTTTCTCTTGTTAGGTACAGCTTACTTATTCATTCAACATAGTAGTCATTTATTTTTCCAAAAGGAGGAAATTAATTGATTTTTTAAAAAATTTACATTTTATTGACACATTTTAATATCTATATATATATAATCTAGAATTTTTGTATAAAATGAATGATGCAAAAGCCATCACATATAAATTATCAGAGCAGTTGTCAGTAAACTAATAAATTCCAAAATTGCAATGTATTTTTCTTTTTCTCCATGCTCTTAAATTTACCCTCTTTTTAAATAATTTGATTCTGTTCAGATGGAATTAGTGTTTCAAAAAGTCACTTGGTCTAAGCATCATAACTGCATAATAAATACATCTCAAAATTACAATCAAGTAGTGTCACACCTATTTATAATAGAGTGCATTTTGGATTTATAAGCACTGTTAGCCACAATTACATTTCAGTTCCATTCTATTAAACTGGGCGAGAACAAAGAGCTGATCTTTATGGAAATTCTTTCAATTTGTGGATCATGCAATAAAAAGATGAATTTAGGTTGAAACAAAATGTTTTGATTGACTTATTCTGTGAACAATTTGCCTATTTTCTATATAATATATAATTTCATATATTTATAGATTATATACAAAAATTATTTTGTATGTTTCATAATGACTCACCAATCCTGTCATTTATCATGCTGAGAGGCAAATTATATGTATTATAGAATTGCTTCACTATAGCTCCAGCATGGAAAGAATGTTGCAAGATCTTTGTGGTTTTTTATTCTTTACATTGTAATATACAGTAGGTGTTGCTGCTTCCAATCCAGAACGACCTGCATAGTTACATTAACATCTTAAATTTGCCTTTAAAACAGCTTTGAAGGACCTTGCTGTACTGACTTAGGGCCCGATGATCTCAACTTTGCCAGTTTATACGTGTTTTTTTCTCACTGAGCCTGAGCTGCCCTGGTGGAAGTATTAGAAAAATTGGGCAGGTCCTGCGAGTGGTGGTGAGATGTCTTCTATTGAAAGTAACGGCGCTCGCTGGAAAGGCAGTGAGCAGGGGGCGCAATTTATTACTTGTGCCCTATGCCACATTTAGCATTTTGGAAAAATATAGAAAATCCTGATTCTGATACTATTGCTGTGAGACATTTTTAGATAACTCATGTCAGTTTTAATTCAATTTATTTTCAGGGTATCGGGTTTATCTGTAAATGTTCACGTGGTGAAGACAGAGAATCAATTATAAATAATTGTAGATACCAAGTATACATCAAAAATAAACTAAGAAAGGGATGAGAAATAATATTTTTTAAACCACGGCTACTATAGTGAGTAGATGAACTTGAATGCTATAAATAAGGGTAAAATTGTATGTAAAAGTCTTTAATAAATGTCGCGTACAGGAAGGGTTAATAGTAAAAAATGTCAGAGTCTATGTTAAAGTAATTCTTTGTTTTCAAATAGCTAAATAAGTCTGTCATATCAATCTTAAAGTACAATTACTTAGGAAAATGCATTTGACAGACATTTAGGCATGTACTTTGTCTTTAGTCGATGGATGTGTTTTAATTTAATCTTGTGCAATTTTGAAATAAAGATTTTCATATAGTCCTCTAAACGTCAGTGTGTGCAGTTTTACAGATGCACAGATCAAAAACAATTACTCCTTAGTATGTAACCGGGTTTGACAACCAAATAGAAAAAGTAGAATTTGTAGAGGTAGGTTGTAGCAAAGTAAATGTTATAATAAATGCAAAAATCCACTGATATTAATTAAAACTTCTGGGGATGGAGATTTCATTTGGATTTACCATAAATAAATTAGAGTAAATATGAAAATGTAAGTCAACCCATGTTCATGTCACAGATTGATGGCTATAAAGGGAGAAATGCCCAGAACTGCTTTCATCTACAAAGGGCATTTTTCATCTTTATTTTGTATGGAAGAGTTTCTTATCTTCTGTTCACATGAATTTGAGGTCTTAGACTACATCATCATCTCCTACAGATGATTCCTTACCCTAACTTTAATTTACCTTTACTCTGTTTGATACGGTTCTCGGACAGAATGCCGACAGACATAACGCTGGAGCACATTTGTCTGTCAGACATATGTCTGAGAGACTATATTCCAAGTGGATGTACATTCGGCCAAGGGCAGATATGCTCCAGATAGTTCTGTTCTGATCACTGCCTCGGGCACCGCAACCGCCTCTGGGAACCAACCTATGGGTCCCACCCCACAGGATGTGCTTTTAATAGTTCACGGACAGAATGCATGAGTAGAATCGGACATGTTTGGCCATGGCCGGACTGTTATCCGACGGACATTTGTCTGTCAGATTATTATCAATCTCACAAATGTCAGTTGGCAAATATCCGCCAGATAACAGTCCGGCCATGGTTTGATATAGTTCTATTTATGCTAACACACTATTTTCTATGTTTTTAATTGTCTCCTGAATGTTTCTTTCTTGTCTCTGGCTGACCCCCTCTTCTCTTTTACTGGAGAATCTATATCCCTATTGCAAGCCTCTCATGCCAGAAGATATACTCTCCTTCACTTCATGCTTACCAAATCCTATTGTGCACACCTGCATAATATCTCTAGGTCTTGTCCTTTCCTCCCTCAAGACACCAATACAATATTAATTCACTAGTTTTACCTCATATGGTTAACTGCAACCTACTCCCAAGTGACCACTTCTGTCCTTCAATCTATCATTAATGTTTCAACTAGACACATTTATCTAAGTCAATGACCAACATCAGCGGTTCTGCTCTGCAAGATCCTATACAGGCTCCAAAATGCTTTAGAAACCAGTTCAAAATATTCACTCAAACTTCTAAGGCTTTCACAAATCTTACAACCAACTATATTTCCTCACTTCACATACTCCAAATACTCCCTAAACCACCATATTTGATCATCTCCATCCTACATCTATCTTCTTTGATTATTTCATTATTATTACTTCCCCCTCCCATCTCCTACACTTGCTTCTATTCTATTGAACTGTCTAGCTTGCTCTATAAGTCTGTTTCTCCTTGCATAGCTTCAAGCACTATTTCAAAAACCCACCTATTTAGAAATGTATACTGCCTCACGTGTGAGAATTCCTGTTGTACCTATTGTTTTTTTTACCATGTCTGTCTCTTCCAATACAGCTCTCCCAATAATTCTTTAATCTAAATGTTTTTTTTCTGTAACATTGTAGTAACTATCCATTTCCTTCATTCCCATCTGTCTCTCCTATGATATCTCTCACATCCTCATTTCCTAGTTCATTAGAACCACTTGGTGACAATCCTCCCTCTCTTTCCAGTCTCCTATATTTCTCTGTATCTCTCACTTTCTTTTCTTGTCCTTGAGTTTTCTCCCTTACTTTTTCCAATATAGTCACTACTGTCATTAATTAAATACTAATTATTTGGGCAGACTTAGATTTTAAAACACTTTTGATTCTGCTTATATCACCAATACTACGTGCACCTCTATTACTAGCCCAAAAATATATAACTGCTTAAAAGGGCTTGAAGAGACTATACATCTTCAGTACAGTCTCTGCTTTTATGTAATAAGCAGCTAAGCTTACGCAACACAGAAAGTAGCATCACTTGTAGGAAGTTGTCTATACAACATTTAATCAAAAATCTTTTCCCATCTTTACCTTCTAAGTATCGCTTCTCTTTCAACTTGTTTATATCCCTGTATCCCTATCCCCTTGTTGGCTCTACTGTTTTACTCTGTCTCTCTCCATTTGCTGGTTTGGGGTTTTCTACTGTTCAGTTTCAGTAGCTTTCCAAAAACCTTGGCTTAATATAAAATATATTGATACCCACAGGGTTCAAGTTAATACTTAACAATTGGGAATGTTGACAAAGGTTTGCTACAAAGCTGTATAAAGGCAGAAGAGTGATACTGTGGTTCCACTGCAGGGAGATATGCTTTTCTAATATTTATTGCTGATAGTCATATTCAAATACACCCACCCCCTCTTTTTGTCCTACTTGGGCAAAAGACATGTAATAATGAGAATGTTGTGCAAATATATGACTGTTGACCCCTTTGAGAATTAGAGGTAAGATGATAATGATTATTTCTTTCATGTAATTAGCAAGAGTCCATGAGCTAGTGACGTATGGGATATACATTCCTACCAGGAGGGGCAAAGTTTCCCAAACCTTAAAATGCCTATAAATACACCCCTCACCACACCCACAATTCAGTTTTACAAACTTTGCCTCCGATGGAGGTGGTGAAGTAAGTTTGTGCTAGATTCTACGTTGATATGCGCTCCGCAGCAAGTTGGAGCCCGGTTTCCTCTCAGCGTGCAGTGAATGTCAGAGGGATGTGAGGAGAGTATTGCCTATTTGAATGCAGTGATCTCCTTCTACGGGGTCTATTTCATAGGTTCTCTGTTATCGGTCGTAGAGATTCATCTCTTACCTCCCTTTTCAGATCGACGATATACTCTTATATATATACCATTACCTCTGCTGATTCTCGTTTCAGTACTGGTTTGGCTTTCTACAAACATGTAGATGAGTGTCCTGGGGTAAGTAAATCTTATTTTCTGTGACACTCTAAGCTATGGTTGGGCACTTTGTTTATAAAGTTCTAAATATATGTATTCAAACATTTATTTGCCTTGACTCAGAATGTTCAACATTCCTTATTTTTCAGACAGTCAGTTTCATATTTGGGATAAATGCATTTGTTTCATTCATTTTTTCTTACCTTAAAAAATTTGACTTTTTCCCTGTGGGCTGTTAGGCTCGCGGGGGCAGAAAATGCTTCATTTTATTGCGTCATTCTTGGCACGGACTTTTTTGGCGCAAAAAATTTTTTCTGTTTCCGCCGTCATACGTGTCGCCGGAAGTTGCGTCATTTTTTGACGTTTTTTTGCGTCAAAAATGTCGTCGTTCCGGATGTGGCATCATTTTTGGCGCCAAAAGCATTTAGGCGCCAAATAATGTGGGCGTCTTTTTTGGCGCTAAAAAATTTGGGCGTCATTTTTGTCTCCACATTATTTAAGTCTCATTATTTTTTGCTTCTGGTTGCTAGAAGCTTGTTCACTGGCATTTTTTTTCCCATTCCTGAAACTGTCATTTAAGGAATTTGATCAATTTTGCTTTATATGTTGTTTTTTTCTTTTACATATTGCAAGATGTTCCACGTTGCAACTGAGTCAGAAGATACTTCAGGAAAATCACTGCCCAGTGCTGGAGCTACCAAGCTAAGTGTATCTGCTATAAACTTTTGGTATCTGTTTCTCCAGCTGTTGTTTGTATTGCATGTCATGTCAAACTTATTAATGCAGATAAAATTTCCTTTAGTACTGTTACATTACCTGTTGCTGTTCCGTCAACATCTAATTTTCAGAGTGTTCCTGATAACATAAGAGATTTTATTTTTTTAAATCCATTAAGAAGGCTATGTCTGTTATTTCTCCTTCTAGTATACATAAAAGTCTTTTAAAACTTCTCTTTTTTCAGATGAATTTTTAAATGAACATCATCTTTCTGATACTGATAATGGTTCTTCTGGTTCAGAGGTTTCTGTCTCAGAGGTTGATGCTGATAAATCTTTGTATTTGTTCAAGATGGAATTTATTCGTTCTTTACTTAAAGAAGTATTATTTGCATTAGAAATAGAGGATTCTGGTCCTCTTGATACTAAATGTAAACGTTTAAATAAGGTTTTTAAATCTCCTGTAGTTATTCCAGAAGTGTTTAATCTCCCTGATGCTATTTCTGAAGTAATTTCCAGGGAATGGAATAATTTGGGTAATTTATTTACTCCTTCTAGACGTTTAAGCAATTATATCCTGTGCCATCTGACAGATTAGAGTTTTTTGGGACAAAATCCCTAAGGTTATGGGGCTGTCTCTACTCCTGCTAATGTACTACTATTCCTACGGCAGATAGTACTTCATTTAAGGATCCTTTAGATAGGAAAATTGAATCCTTTCTAAGAAAAGCTTACTTATGTTCAGGTAATCTTCTTAGACCTGCTATATTTTTAGCGGATGTTGCTGCAGCTTCAACTTTTTGGTTAGAAGCTTTAGCGCAACAAGTAACAGATCATAATTTTATAGCATTATTATTATTCTATAACATGCTAATAATTTTATTGGTGATACCATCTTTTGATATCATTAGAGTTGATGTCAGGTATATGTCTCTAGCTATTTTAGCTAGAAAAGCTTTATGGATTAAACTTGGAATACTGATATGTCTTCTAAGTCAACTTTGCTTTCCCTTTCTTTCCAGGGTAAATAATCATTTTCGTTCCTTTCCTCACAACAAGGAACAAAAGCCTGATCCTTCATCCTCAGGAGCGGTATCAGTTTGGAAACTATTTCCAGTTTGGAATATATCCAAGCTTTATAGAAACCTATAGCCAGCTCCTAAGTACCTATGAAGGTGCGGCCCTTATTCCAGCTCAGCTGGTATGGGGCAGATTACGTTTTCTTCAAAGAAATTTGGATCAATTCCGTTCTCAATCTCTGGTTTCAGAACATTGTTTCAGAAAGGTACATAATTGGCTTCAAGTTAAGGCCTCCTGCTAAGAGATTTTTTTTTTCTTTCCCGTGTCCCAGTTAACACAGTAAAGGCTCAGCATTTCTGAAATGTGTTTCAGATCTAGAGTTGGCTGGAGTAATTATGCCAGTTCCAGTTCTGGAACAGGGGCTGGGGTTTTATTTTATCTCTTCATTGTACCAAAGAAGGTCAATTCCTTCGGACCAGTTCCGAATCTATCATTATTGAATCGTTATGTTAGGATACCAACATTCAAGATGGTTACTGTAGGACTATCCTGCCTTTTGTTTAGCAAGGGTATTATATGTCTACAATAGATTTACAGGATGTGTATCTGCATATTCCGATTCATCCAGATCACTTTTAGTGTCTGAGATTCTCTTTTTAGACAAGCATTACTAGTTTTTTGGCTCTACAGTTTGGCCTAGCCTCAGTTCCAAGAATTTTTTTCAAAGGTTCTCGGTGCCCTTCTTTCTGTAATCAGAGAACAGGGTTTTGGTATTTCCTTATTTGGACGATATCTTGGTACTTGCTCAGTCTTCTCATTTTCGAAGAATCTCATACGAATCGACTTGTGTTGTTTCTTCAAGTTCATGGTTGGAGGATCAATTTACCAATCAGTTCATTGATTTCTCAGAAAAGGGTAACCTTTTTAGGTTTCTAGATAGATTCAGTGTCTATGACTCTGTCCTTGTCAGACAAGAGAAGTTTAACATTGATATCAGCTTGTCAAAACCTTCAGTCACAATCATTCCCTTTGGTAGCCTTATGCATGGAAATGTTAGGTCTTAGGACTGCCGCATCAGATGCGATCTCCTTTGCTCGTTTTCACATGCGACCTCTTCAGCTCTGTATGCTGAACCAATGGTGCAGGGATTACTCAAAGATATCTCAATTAATATCTTTAAACCGATTTTACGACACTCTCTGACATGGTGGACAGATCACCATCGTTTAGTTCAGGGGGCTTCTTTGTTCTTCCGACCTGGACTATAATCTCAACAGATGCAAGTCTTACAGGTTGGGGAGCTGTGTGGGGGTATCTGACGGCACAAGGGGTTTGGGAATCTCAGGAGGTGAGATTTCCGATCAATATTTTGGAACTCCGTGCAATTTTCAGAGCTCTTCAGTCTTGGCCTCTTCTGAAGAGAGAGTTGTTCATTTGTTTTCAGATAGACAATGTCACAACTGTGGCATACATCAATCATCAAGGAGGGACTCACAGTCCTCTGGCTATGAAAGAAGTATCTCGAATTTTGGTTTGGGCGGAATCCAGCTCCTGTCTAATCTCTGCGGTTCATATCCCAGGTATGGACAATTGGAAAGCGGATTATCTCAGTCGCCAAACGTTGCCCTTGGGCGAATGGTCTCTTCACCCAGAGGTATTTCCTCAGATTGTTCAAATGTGGGAACTCCCAGAAATAGATCTGATGGCTTCTCATCTAAACAAGAAACTTCCCTGGTATCTGTCCGGATCCCGGGATCCTCGGGCGGAGGCAGTGGATGCATTTTCACTTCCTTGGAAGTATCATCCTGCCTATATCTTTCCGCCTCTAGTTTTTCTTCCAAGAGTAATCTCCAAGATTCTGAAGGAATGCTCGTTTGTTCTGCTGGTAGCTCCGGCATGGCCTCACAGGTTTTGGTATGCGGATCTGGTCCGGATGGCCTCTTGCCAACCGTGGACTCTTCCGTTAAGACCAGACCTTCTGTCGCAAGGTCCTTTTTTCCATCAGGATCTGAAATCCTTAAATTTAAAGGTATGGAGATTGAACGCTTGATTCTTGGTCAAAGAGGTTTCTCTGACTCTGTGATTAATACTGTTACAGGCGCGTAAATCTGTATCTAGAGAGATATATTATAGAGTCTGGAAGACTTATATTTCTTGGTGTCTTTCTCTTCATTTTTTGGCATTCTTTTAGAATACCGAGAATTTTACAGTTTCTTCAGGATGGTTTAGATAAGGGTTTGTCCGCAAGTTCCTTGAAAGGTCAAATCTCTGCTCTTTCTGTTCTTTTTCATAGAAAGATTGCTATTCTTCCTGATATTCTTTGTTTTGTACAAGCTTTGGTTCATATAAAACCTGTCATTAAGTCAATTTCTCCTCTATGGAGTTTGAATTTGGTTCTGGGGGCTCTTCAAGCTCCTCCGTTTGAACCTATGCATTCATTGGACATTAAATTATTTTCTTGGAAAGTTTTGTTCCTTTTGGCAATCTCTTCTGCCAGAAGAGTTTCTGAATTATCTGCTCTTTCTTGTGAGTCTCCTTTTCTGATTTTTCATCAGGATAAGGCGGTGTTGCGAACTTCTTTTGATTTTTTACCTAAGTTGTGAATTCCAACAACATTAGTAGAGAATTTGTGGTTCCTTCATTATGTCCTAATCCTAAGAATTCTAGGGAGACATCATTGCATTCTTTGGATGTTATTAGAGCTTTGAAATATTATGTTGAAGCTACTAAGTCTTTCCGTAAGACTTCTAGTTTATTTGTTATCTCTTCCGGTTCTAGAAAAGGCCAGAAAGCTTCTGCCATTTCTTTGGCATCTTGGTTGAAATCTTTATTTCATCATGCTTATGTCGAGTCGGGTAAAACTCCACCTCTAAGGATTACAGTTCATTCTACTAGTTCCGTTTCTACTTCCTGGGCGTTTAGGAATGCAGCTTCAATTGATCAGATTTGCAAAGCAGCAACTTGGTCCTCTTTGCATACTTTTTCTAAATTCTACCATTTTGATGTGTTTTCTTCTTCTGAAGCAGTTTTTGGTAGAAAAGTACTTCTGGCAGTGGTTTCAGTTTGAATCTTCTGCTTATGTTTTTCATTAAACTTTATTTTGGGTGTGGATTATTTTCAGCAGGAATTGGCTGTCTTTATTTTATCCCTCCCTCTCTAGTGACTCTTGTGTGGAAAGATCCACATCTTGGGTAGTCATTATCCCATACGTCACTAGCTCATGGACTCTTGCTAATTACATGAAAGAAAACATAATTTATGTAAGAACTTACCTGATAAATTCATTTCTTTCATATTAGCAAGAGTCCATGAGGCCCGCCCTTTTTTGTGGTGGTTATGATTTTTTTGTATAAAGCACAATTATTCCAATTCCTTATTTTATATGCTTTCGCACTTTTTTCTTATCACCCCACTTCTTGGCTATTCGTTAAACTGAATTGTGGGTGTGGTGGGGGGTGTATTTATAGGCATTTTAAGGTTTGGGAAACTTTGCCCCTCCTGGTAGGAATGTATATCCCATACGTCACTAGCTCATGGACTCTTGCTAATATGAAAGAAATGAATTTATCAGGTAAGTTCTTACATAAATTATGTTTTGTTTGTAGAACCACCCGCACAATCAATAAAGCCCACTGCTTGTATTTCAAGTGAATTAGGAAAGCTGGAGACTAATCTGCAGTATGGATTTAAATTAAATTTATTAAGATATTCCGAGTTTAGCATCTACAGTTGCATTTGGTATGTATACTGTATATTCTGATATATATATATATATATATATATATATATATATATATAAATACAATTATTTATAATTTGTGCATATAAGTTTTAAACTACAGACATGTAAGACCTCTCATCCTTATAAAAAGACCTTCTCTTTACTGACCTATTGTAGCCTCGCTCTCACTTTTAATATAAACTGTTACTAAGTTTCAGATCAAACGTTGATTGCATTATGATCCTGAAAGATGAATCTCTATGCGCATGAGTCAAAAATCATTAAGCTTTTAATGCTCCACAGAATGTTGCTCTCAAAACTAATCAGATGAAATTCAAGCACTTAAAAAGAAAATGCATTCTGAATTAAAGGGTGTGAGACGCAGAAGCTTCAGTGTCATATAGCAGTATATCAGCAATATTGTGTTGAGGTCTGTACAGTAGGTGCCTCCTGGAATAAACAGAGGGTTAATATTTAACAATAATTATTGGTTTACATAAATAATCCAACATCTATGCTATTAAATAGTAAACAGTTAATACACTTTTAAAATGTTCAGTATCCTGTACAGGTGATTTAGAAAAATGTAAAGGCAATTTTTTTAAATCTTAGAGCATCAGTCCAGAGGTGTGAATGTGGTCTGCTAAGTGTAAATTAATTATTTGGTTCTTCTTTAAATTTATCTCATATATTTTCATTTGATGTGCTCATATTATTTTTTTATTTCTTTATCAGATTTCTCTAACTTGTATATTTCAAGGACCAGTAATGTACAATAAAACAGACAAATTTAAAATGGCATCACCTTGATTTATTTAATTTATTTCCATTTAAACCATTTAAGAGTCAGCATAAATGTTTTTACACACAGACAAACTAACAATAAAATGGCTTTTTTTCCAATTTCCTTCACAGGAGGCTGCATTTTCTCAAGGTAAACACTAGGGGGCAATGTTAGTCAGCAATGCTGCAATATACAGTACACTATGATGAATGAGCCACAAGCATTGCTAATTCAGTTGTGTTTGCTAATGTAACGATTGTTTGCGATTGTAACAACATGATGCTCTATGCTTGTTTCTCACCCATTCTGTAGTGCAATCTGATCAGGTAACATAATGGCAAACGAGAAAGCATATAGGGCTTTATTTATTAATTGTGATTTTGTTTCTACATCAAACATTCATTTCCCATTTAAAAAGGAAGCACTAAAGCGAGACACCGACAGATGGAGAAACTCAGTAGTTCTACTCTACATGCATTTTATAAACAACCCTTACTATAAACCTTAATGAGGCTGTATACAATTTGCAACATAAAGTGTGTTTAAAAAATGCTTAAAGTGATTGTAAATTTTATTATATCTATACACAGTATATATAAGGATTCTTAAAAACAGGGCCACTTTAATTAATCAAAATATATAAAGACGCTTCCTTTGTGTGATATTTACCATTTAGAGATGGTAAACATTGCGCTGTTCTTTCGCCCGCATCCCATACTTGATTTAGCTGAGCGATGACGAATCCAGCTTCGTCCAATCGCTGTGTGCCCCCCTTGGCATCCAGCTCGTGGGGCAGGCAACGATTGGATGAAGTCAGATTCGTCATCACTTAGCTAAATCAAGTATGGGATGTGGGTGGAGCAACGGTGCAATGTCTACCATCTCTAAATGGTAAATATGACACAAACAAACCGTCTTTAAATATTTAAATTAATTAAAGTGGTCCTGTTTTTAAGAATCATTATATACTGTGTATAGAAATAGTAACTTGTACAATCACTTTAAGCTTTCATTAAATCAGAGATCAGTTCAGTCAACCTCAGTGTGTGTAGCCACTGTAAGTACACGTTTATGCACAAGCCTGCATACATATCAATTAAGTTAAAAGATCAGTATCAGGAACATGCACAGGGTGCCAGTTCTGGAGATGAATTATTAAGTGCACATAAAATTGAATCATATTAGAGGCTAAAGAAAGATAAAATGTGTTTATTATTTTCTTATAGCACACACTATCGCATATAATGATGTGTTTAACCCCAGCAAAAGGGTCAGATACATAGTTTAATCATCTCCAGAGAATTATTGCACTATCCGGACTTAATTGATCACATATGGTGAGCCAATAACAAATGTGTTTAGCTACCAATCACTTGCTAGATCCCATCACTGCATTGCTTGTCCTGAGCTGTGTTTTTCAACAAAGGATACCAAGAGCTCAAAACTAAATTTGATAAATGCTCTGTCTGAACCATGAAAGTTTAATTTTGACTTTTTATGTCTCTTTAAGTTAGAAAAACTGCATACAAATATATTAGTCAGTTATTGCCATCAATACTGAAGCAATTAGCTGATGTTTTACTCTGGATATATATATATATATATATATATATATATATATATATATATATATATATATATACACACACACACACATACACACATACACACACACAGGCCACTTTTTTAGGTACACCTTTTCAATTGCTTGGTAACACAAATTGCTAATCAGTCAATCACATAGCAACAACTCAATGCATTTAGGCATCTAGATGTGGTGAAGATAACTTGCTGAAGTTCAAACCAAGCATCAGAATGGGGATAAAAGGTGATTTAAGTGACTTTGAATGTGGCATGGTTGTTAGTGCCAGACAGGCTGGTCTCAGTATTTCAAAAACTTCTGATCTACTGGGATTTTCACACTAAACAATCTCTAGGGTTTACAGAGAATGGTCCGATAAAGAGAAAATATCCAGTAAGCAGCAGTTGTGTGGACGACAATGTCTTGTTGATGTCAGAAGTCAGAGGAGAATGGGCAGACTGGTTTAAGATGATAGAAATGCAACAGTAACTCAAATAACCACTTGTTACAACCAAGGTATGCAGAATACCATCTCGTCTGAATGCACAACATATCAAACCTTGAAGCAGATGGGCTACAGCAGCAAAAGACCTAACCGGGTGCTACTCATGTCAACTTAAAACAGAAAACGGAGGCTACAATTCGCATAGGCTCACCAAAATTGGACAATTGAAGATTGGAAAAATGTTGCCTGGTCTGATGAGTTTCAAATTCAGCTGCGACAGTCAGATGGTAGGGCCAAAATTTGGCGTAAATAAGATGAAAGCATAGATCCATCCTGCCTTGTATAAACGGTTCAGGCTGGTGATGGTGGTGTAATGGTGTGGGGGATATTTTCTTGGCGCACTTTGGGCCCCTTAGTACCAATTGAGCATTGTTTAAATTCCACAGCCTACCTGAGTATTGTTGCTGACCATGTCCATCACTTTATGATTCCAGTGTACCCATCTTCTGATGGTTACTTCCAGCAGAATAATGCAACGTGTCACAAAGCTCAAATCATCTCAAACTGGTTTCTTGAACATGAGAATGAGTTCACACTGTAGTGGCTTCCACAATCACCAGATCTCAATCCAAAAGAGCACCTTTGGGATGTGGTGGAACGGGAGATTTGCATCATGGAAATGCAGCCCACAAATCTACAGCAACTGCCTGATGTTATCATGTCAATATGGACCAAAATCTCTGAGGAATGTTTCCAACACCTTGTTGAATCAATGTCACAAAGAATTAAGGCGGTTCTTAAAGCAAAAGAGGGTCCAACCCGGTACTAGCAAGGAGAACCTAATAAAGTGGCCTGTAAGTGTGTGTGTGTATATATATATATATATATATATACATATATATATATATATATATATATATACGTGTGTGTGTGTGTGTGTGTGTGTGTCTGTGTTTTTTATTCAAGCCTGTGAAATACCTTTTTCTTATAGTTTTTACATGTTTACAGATTTTCATGTTGTATTGTATTTCAGGTTTCCTAAGCCTATGTGCATCATTCCTATTGGATAACAATACCAAAGAAACTGAAGCTCCAAATAATGTTAAATGCAAAGTGCCCTCACAACTAATTCTAATGGCTTACAATAAGGACCCAAGCATAAACCTTCAGTACCAGGAATTTCAAAGAAAACTTGCCCAAAGTACCGAATACTTTTTAACATTGTTGCTATTACTCCATTTAAACAGAAAAAGCTTTTTTTTTTATTTTCTTATTTACCTATAAAAAAAAAAAATTCTTTAGTAGCCAACCCGAGGTATTGATCTAGGCCCATTTTCATGCAACTGTTTTGCCGCCAAATCATATTAAAAAAACTTTTAAAAATTATTTACACACAAGGTGTGCAGTCATAAGACAAAAGGTTGTAAAAGCTATTCTGGGATCTCCTTTGTTCAGAAATAGCAGAAATGCATGGCTTATCCATTAATTTTTTGTAATTGGAAGGCTGCTAACTGCAGCTGTGAACCACACTTCTCATATTCCCAGCAGTGAAAGGGTTAATCAGGTATCTTGTAAGGTTAATTTCAGCTATAGCATAGAGATTACCCCACTATCCCCTATTTTTTTCACTATAGGGAACCTTCCTACCTTCCTGATTCCTCCCAAACAGCTCTCTAAGCATGACACCTATAACTAGTAGCAGCCATATTAGACCCTGGCAGCTGTCTGCCAGTACCCAGTATATAGAGTATATATAGTCCTCCTCTCTCCCTTCACCCCAAGTGATTTTCAAAATGAACTGCCTTCCCCCTACCTCATCCAATCCTGTACTGTAGGGAACCCATCCCTCCCTCCCTACCCCTCAAGCAATGTGCTGTCTACCTTTTTCCTTCCCTCCAGCACCACCTATGGCATGACCACAAGCCAATACAGACAGAGTCACAAAGTGTAACTGTTTGTATCAGTGATCTTCCTTCATGTGTTAAAGGAAGAACGATCAGTCCTTATAACAGTATGAAGGCAGATGCCTTCAGCACCTGGCTGCAGCCTACGCTGTTAAAGTTGACAGCAGGGACCACAGCAGGAGCCAAAGTGTTGGCTGTAGAATTTACATCAACACAGTCAATGGGCAAAGCACCATGTGACATAGTACATACGTTCATTTGACTTAAAGGGAAAAGGAAACCCAAATTGTTTACTTTAATTGCAGTATATCACAAAAGTGAGTACACCCCTCACATTTTTATACATATTTTATTATATATTTTCATGTGACAACACTGAAAAGATGACACTTTGCTACAATGTAAAGTAGTGAGTGTACAGCCTGTATAACAGTGTAAATTTGCTTTTCCCATCAAAAAACTCAACACACAGCCAATAATGTCTAAACCGTTGGCAACAAAAGTGAGTACACCCCTAAGTGGAAATGTCCAAATTGGGCCCATTTAGTCATTTTCCCTCCCTGGTGTCATGTGACTTGATAGTGTTACAAGGTCTCAGGTGTGAATGGGGAGCAGGTGTGTTAAATTTGGTGTTATCGCTCTCACACTTTCTCATACTGGTCACTGGAAGTTCAACATGGCACTCAAGGCAAAGAACTCTCTGAGGATCTGAAATAAAGAATTGTTGCTCTACATAAAGATGGCCTAGATTATTAGAAGATTGCCAAGACCCTGAAACTGAGCTGCAGCACGGTGGACAAGACCATACAGCGGTTTCACAGGACAGGTTCCACTCAGAACAGACCTCGCCATGGTCGACAAAAGAAGTTGAGTGCACGTGCTCAGCGTCATATCCAGGGGTTGTCTTTGGGAAATAGTCATATGAGTGCTGCCAGCATTGCTGCAGAGGTTGAAGGGGTGGGGGGGTCAGCCTGTCAGTGCTCAGACCATACGCTGCACAGTGCATCAAATTGGTCTGCATGGCTGTCGTCCCAGAAGGAAGCCTCTTCTAAAGATGATGCACAAGAAAGCCCGCAAACAGTTTACTGAAGACAAGCAGACTAAGGACATGGATTACTGGAACTATGTCCTGTGGTCCGATAAGACCAAGATAAACGTATTTGGTTCAGATGGTGTCAAGCGTATGCGGCGGCAACCAGATGAGGAGTACAAAGACAAGTGTGTCTTGGCTACAGTCAAGCATGGTGGTGGGAGTGTCAGGATCTGGGCCTGCATGAGGGCTGCCCGCACTGGGGAGCTACAGTAAGGGAACCATGAATGCCAACATGTACTGTGACATATTAAAGCAGATGATGATCCCCTCCCTTCGAAAACTGGGCCGCAGGGCCGTATTCCAACATGATAACAACCCCAAACACACTGCCTTGCTAAAGAAGCTGAGGGTAAAGGTGATGGACTGGCCAAGCATGTCTCCAGACCTAAACCCTATTGAGCATCTGTGGGACATCCTCAAATGGAAGGTGGCGGAGTGCGGGAGTGCAAGGTCTCTAACATCTACAAGCTCTGTGATGTCGTCATGGAGGAGTAGAAGAGGACTCCAGTGGCAACCTGTGAAGCTCTGGTGAACTCCATGCCCAAGAGGGTTTAGGCAGTGCTGGAAAATAATGGTGGCCACACAAAATATTGACACTTTGGGCCCAATTTGGACATTTCCACTTAGGGGTGTACTCACTTTTGTTGCCAATGGTTTAGACATTTATGGCTGTGTGTTGAGTTATTTTGATGGGAAAAGCAAATTTACACTGTTATACAGGCTGTACACTCACTACTTTACATTGTAGCAAAGTGTCATTTCTTCAGTGTTGTCACATAAAAAGATATAATAAAATATTTACAAAAATGTGAGGAGTGTACTCACTTTTGTGAGATACTGTATCTATTTTGTCTCCTTCTCTCAGTATCTTTTGTTGAAGAAACAGCAAAGCTAATAAGTGAGCCAATAATATGAGGCATACATGTGCAGCCACCAATCAGCAGCTCTTGAACCTATCTAGATATGCTTTTCAACAAAGGATACTAAGAGATACTAAGTAAACAAATTAGATAATAGAAATAAATTGGAAAGTTGTTTAAAATGTCATGTTTTCTGTGAATCAAAAAAGAAAAAAACATGGATTTCATGTCCCTTTAAGGGGATAAACCCTTGCAAAGAAAAAAAATGAATTTAATGTCCCTTTAAGGGGATAAACCTTTCCAAATAGTTAAACACAATCAAACTCCTTCACCCCTACTGCTTAACACGAGCAACACCAAAAAAGTACCTAGTGCGTTCATTTAACCCCTTAATGACCGGACCATTTTTCAACTTTCTTACCCTTAATGACAATGGCTATTTTTACATTTCTGCAGTGTTTGCGTTTAGCTGTAATTTTCCTCTTACTCGTTTACTGTACCCACACATATTATATACTGTTTTTCTCGTCATTAAATGGACTTTCTAAAGATACCATTATTTTCATCATATCTTATAATTTACTAAAAAAAAATGATAAAATATGAGGGAAAAATGGAAAAAACACACTTTTTCTAACTTTGACCCCCAAAATCTGTTACACATCTGCAATCACCAAAAAACACCCATGCTAAATAGTTTATAAATTTTGTCCTGAGTTTAGAAATACCCAATGTTTACATGTTCTTTGCTTTTTTTGCAATTTATGGGGCAATAAATACAAGTAGCACTTTACTATTTCCAAACCACTTTTTTTCAAAATTAGCGCTAGTTACTTTGGAACCCTGATATCTGTCAGGAATACCTGAATATCCCTTGACATGTATATATTTTGTTTTAGAAGACATCCCAAAGTATTGATCTAGGCCAATTTTGGTATATTTTATGCCACCATTTCACCGCCAAATGCGATAAAAAAAAAAAAATCACTTTTTCACAAATTTTGTCACAAACTTTAGGTTTCCCACTGAAATTATTTACAAACAGCTTCTGGAATTATGTCACAAATGGTTGTAAATGCTTCTCTGGGATCCCCTTTTTCAGAAATAACAGACTTATATGGCTTTGTGGTTGCTTTTTGGTAATTAGAAGGCCGCTAAATGCCGCTGCGCACCACACGTGTTTTATGCCCAGGAGTGAAGGCGTTAATTAGGGAGCTTGTAGGGAGCTTGTAGGGAGCTTGTAGGGTTAATTTTAGCTTTAGTGTAGTGTAGTAAACAACCCCAAGTATTGATCTAGGCCCATTTTGGTATATTTTATGCCACCATTTCACCGCCAAATGCGAGCAAATAAAAAAAAAACTTTAAATTTTTCACAATTTTAGGTTTCTCACTGAAATTATTTACAAACAGCTTGTGCTATTATGGCAGAAATTGTTGTAAAAGCTTCTCTGGGATCCCCTTTGTTCAGGAATAGCAGACTTATATGGCTTTGGCGTTGCTTTTTGGTAATTAGAAGGCCGCTAAATGCTGCTGCGCACCACACGTGAATTATGCCCAGCAGTGAAGGGGTTAAATTAGGTAGCTTGTAGGGAGCTTGCAGGGTTAATTTTAGAGATCAGCCTCCCACCTGACACATCCCACCCCCTGATCCCTCCCAAACAGCTCTCTTCCCTCCCCCACCCCACAATTGTTCCCGCCATCTTAAGTACTGGCAGAAAGTCTGTAAGTACTAAATAAAAGAGTTTCTTTTTTTTTTTAAATAAAAATAATAAAATATTTTAGTTGTGATGGACCCCTGCCTTAGCACCAACCTCCCTGATCCCCCCTCCAGCTCTCTAACCCTCTCCCCTACCTAATTACCGCCATCTTGGGTACTGGCAGCTGTCTGCCAGTACCCAGTTTGGCCCCACAAACCAAAGTATTTTAATTTTATTTTTAACTTTTATTTTTAATTATTTCTGTAGTGTAGCAGCCCCCCCACAATACCCCCACCCCCTCCCCCTCCCAGATCCTTTTATATGTAAAAAAATTATTTAACTTTTTTTCCCCTTCCTACTTCATTGGTGTCAGTGTGGCTAATGCGCGCACGTGCACGTGCATGTGCACGCGCGCCCCCGTGCACACACCCCACCCCCCTGTGCACGTGCGCGCGCATCGTGCACACGCGCGCATCGTGCACGCGTGCACACGCTCCCTCCTCCCACCCGGACAACGGCACCATCGGCACCATCGCTACCGGTGCAGAGAGGGCCACAGAGTGGCTCTCTCTGCATCGGAGGCTTGTAAAAGGGTATTGCAGGATGCCTCCATATCGAGGCATCACTGCAATACCCTCAGAGCTGCTGGAAGTGGTTGTGATCACTTCCAGCACTCTGTTAGACAACTGACGTACAGGTACGTCTATTGTCATTAACAGTTAGTTTTGGCATGACGTACCTGGTACGTCAGTTGTCATTAAGGGGTTAAATATGATTGCTGTACAAAAGAAACTTTGTCTCAATGACCATTAAATACAGTAGAATTGTATAATCAACAGATGCATAGTGACAAGACAATGTAATAACATTTCCTCTGAATTTTAAATGAACAGTATTTTATTCTGATTAATTTCAAAGTTCACTTAATGTTTCCTATCCCTGTATCATGTGACAGCCATCAGCCAATTGCAGACTATATCCATATATACTGTGAACTATTGTACATATATTCAGTAGAAGTTGGTGCATTAGAAAATGGGCATATAAAAAGAATGTGTACAGTTTGATAATAAATAATAAAGTCATTTGGAATGTTTTTTTTTTATTATTTAATTTATTATTATTTAATGCTCTATCTGAATCATGAAAATTTAAAGGGTCATGAAACCCAAAATTTTTCTTCATGATTTAAGTAGAACTTACAATATTAAATAACTTTCCAATTTACTTCTTATATCACGTTTTGCTTCATTCTCTTTGTATAATTTGTTGAAGAAGCAGCAATTCACCAGTTGCTTACTGAACACATTGGGGTAGATTTATGAAATGTCGGGCGGACATGACTATCAAATAATTGACCCAAGTCAGTGAGCAAACAATGGTTGATTAGCCAAAAAATAAACTGCTCTAGTTATACAGAGCAGTTCACTTTTATGTCCATCTGTTAGATTCTGCCAAACAGAGATACAGAATAAGTTTAAATTCCACCTTCTATTATGTTCTTGCAAATAAAAATAAAAAAATTAAAAAAAAAACTCCCATGAGAACTTCTCAGCAGCAGAATTATTATTTTATGGAAGAAGCTTTTACAAAGATGGTTTTAAAGAAACATCCTCAGCACACAAACATAAAAAAAAAAAAATACAGGAGTAAATGACAAAACATTTGACAGTTAAGGGATAGATTAAAAAATGTGGTCTAAGCAGAAATTGACATATAAGTGACTATACCAGAAATTCAGGAGTATATTGTACACATCATTTTAAACATGCTCTGCACATAAAATAAAACCTCTCATTATAAAGTCCTTGTAGCAGCAGTACCCATAAGAGGCCACATTTTTTTAAATATATTAACTACAGTACAGGTGAAATAATCAGCTGATGGATAAGAGCAGGTTAGTAGCCATGGTTACTAATCAGTTGATTATTTCACCTGTACTCTAGTAAATATATAAAAAAACACATTAAAGGAACTTGAAAGCCAATTTTTTTTTTCATGATTTAGAAAGAGCATGTCATTTTAAACAACTTTCTAATTTACTTCTATTATCTAATTTGCTTCATTCTCTTGATATCACTTGCTGAAAAACATATCTAGATATGCTCAGTAGCTGCTGATTGGTTGCTGCACCTAGAGGCCTTGTGTGATTGGCTCACACATGTGCATTGCTATTTCTTCAACAAAGGATATCTAAAGAATTGAGCAAATTAGATAATAGAAGTAAATTGGAAAGTTGTTTAAAATTGCATGCCTTATCTGAATCATGAAAGTTTAATTTTGACTAGACTGTCCCTTTAAGATATTATGAAAATCTGCCCTTTTATGGGGTACTTGAGTACTGGGTGTTGGAAAACACTGGTTTACTGTTTTAGTAAGAATTCCAATTATCTAGCCTTATCTGCCTAGCAATGCTCACCACCAATATTTTTAATGTCTCTAATTCCTGTTATTCTGTGCAGCCAATCATAAAAGCTCTTTTTTGTAAACTCCAAAGAATAGCAATAGGACTGGTGAGAAGAGCTTAGAGAGGCAAAACAGAACAATAGTAGAGATTAGAGAGGCAAAACAGAACAATAGTAAAGATACCCATTGACAGACATTAAATGGAGAGGGAGGGATGGGTTGCTACATTACAGAAAAAGGTGAAATAAGGGTGGGGGGTTCTTCATAATGGTTGTTGGGAGGGGGACATGGGTGGGACACCTACACTACAGAAAAACATTAATAAATAAATAAATAAAAACTGGACACTGGAAGACAGCTGCCAGTCCCTAAAATGGCTGCTGCTACTAGGAGGGGGGAGGGTTAGAGAGCTGTTTTGGCGGGATCATGGAGGTGGGAGGGTTGAGGAGGGATCCCAGCACTGCGGAAAAAAAATAATAATAATAAAAAGTCCTAAACTGCATACTGGCAGACTGTCTGTCAGTACCTAAGATGGTGGTGAGGAGTCGGGGGAGAGAACTGTTTGGCAGAGTTCAGGGAGGTGTGAGGTGACAGGTGTATGGTAATTCCTAAATTAAAAAAACTATTATCCTTACTAGCTAACAAATTAACCCCATTCACTATTAGTAGTGTGGTGTGAAGCTGCAATTAGCAGCAGTCTAATTAACAAAAAAAATGTATGTCTGCTATTTCTGAACAAAGGAGATCCCAGAAAAGCTTTTACAACCATTTGCCATATGACTGCACAAGCTGTATGTAAATAATTTTAGTGAGAAAACAAAATTTTGTGAAAAAGTTAAGAATTTTTTTATATGATCATATTTGATGGCAAAATGGTGGCATGAAATATACTAAAATGGGCCAAGATCAATACATTGGGTTGTCTGTTTAAAAAAACATATAGTTTTGATAGGAAAATTAAAAAAAACAAGGTTTTTTTCTGTTTAAATGGAGTGATATCAAAAATGCTAAATATTCTTCTTTATTTTGGGCAAGTTTTTCTCTGAAATACTCGGTAGCGAAGGGGTTGAGTACTCGTTATTGAAAAGCTGTGTATACTAGAAAGTTTAGAAGAAATCACAATCTAAGTGGGGGTGGGACAGAAAGATAATAAAATGTTAATGTTCCTTGTTCTCTGTAAGTGTTGGTCTGGGTACAGTTTAGGTCTATTCTAAATGCAGGCTTAGCTCATTTGATTGGGTTGTGATTTAATTTAGCAGAAGCAGCTGTTTCATATACAAAATATACCAAAGAGAGCAATTTTGATCTGTGTATCTGGTATAACAAGTCATTGTAAACGCATTAAAGGGAAACCACTTTTACAGTATATTGTCCTTTTAATATTAAATAACAAGCAAAATTGTATGCTTTGTCTTAATCATGACTGAAAAAAATTGGACTACATGTTCCATTAAAGGGACAGTCAACACCAGAATTTGTGTTGTTTAAAAAGATAGATAATCCCTTTATTACCCATTCCCCAGTTTTGCATAACCAACAAAGTTATATTAATATACTTTTTACCTCTGTGATTACCTTGTATCTAAGCCTCTTCAGACTGCCCCTTATTTCTTTAAACAGACTTGTATTTTATCCAATCAGTGCGGACTCCTGGGTAACTCCACGGGCGCGAGCATAATGTTACCTCTAGTGGTGAAAAACTGTCAAAATTCATTCACATAAGAGGCGGCCTTCAAGGTCTAAGTAATTAGCATATGAGCCTACCTAGGTTTAGCTTTCAACTAAGATTACCAAGAGAAAAAAGCAAAATTGGTGATAAAAGTAAATTGAAAAGTTGTTTAAAATCACATGCCCTATCTGAATCATGAAAGTTTATTTTGGACTTGACTGTCCCTTTACATGTTAACTACTATTTATAATATTAGATAAAATGAGTCCCCTATTACTGATGGGGGTCCTCAATTCACCATCCTTCTATCATGCTAACTGAATGTTCTGTTTTTATTGCTCAGCCTTATAAAATTTTTGTGCAAACAATATATAAATTACATACAAACCAATATTAAAGGGACATTCCGGTCAAAATTTAAATGCACTTAGATGAATTACACATAGATGAATAACTAAAAACATATTTGCAATATACACGTATTGGCAAAAATGCTTCTAGTAAAAGTTATCACTGTTTTAGGGCTAGATTTATCAAGCTGAGGCAGACAATGGCGCATATCCGTGCTCCTGTCCACCGCAGCTCACCTCTGGCAGCGCAAATTTCCCCGAAGGAATTTAATATTGCACACAAGCGCTATTTTGCACTTGCGTGCAATCCTGCCCCACTGCCCGTGCACAGCCCACCACGTGCGGGCAGGAGCTGTCAATCTCCCCGGTCTGATGACCGCTGCTTGTTAAATACGGTGAGCAGGTTCTCTTGTGAGAACCTGCAGCCATAGGGGCTCAAAGGCTGGCGAAAACCTTTGATAAATCGACCCCTTAGTGTTAAAGTGAAGGTAACCTTTGATGAATGAAAGCCCAGTTTTTAAAAATACTATTAAAAACAGGGGCACTTTCATTCATCAAAGTTTAGAAAGCAGCCGTTTTGTTTAAAAACTTACCTTTCTTCTCTTCACAGCTAGAGCAGCTTCCCCTGCCCGAAGATCCTCTCTTCACACGTCAGCAATGACTAATTCAGCCTTCTCCAATCACAGCATGGTCACAGGCAATGGTTCCCTTGGGGGGAAAGCCATGATTGGAGGAAGCCGGATTAGTCATTGCTGACGTGTGAAGAGAGGATGAGGGAAGCTGCTCCGGCTGTGAAGTAGAGAGAAGTAAGTTTTTAAACAAAACGGCTGCTTTCTAAACTTTGATGAATGAAAGTGCCCCTGTTTTTAATTGTATTTTTAAAAACTGGGCTTTCATTCTTCAAAGGTTACCTTCACTTTAACATTTTTCTCTGCACATGCATGTGAAGCATAGCTGGATATTCTCAGTGCACCAGTTTTTTTAGATACTGCAGCTGCTCAGAGCACCAGTGGGGCTTGTATCATGTTAGCAATTATCAAATTGAATCATTACCAGATGGTACAAGCACCTTAGGCTCTCTGAGCACATGTTGTGTTAAAAATGCTGGTGCACGGTGCATACTTAAATACACTTTTGAAACAGCTATAGCATTTAATTAGAAGCATTTTTGCTAATAAGTGTATATTATAAAAATGCTTCTATTTAAATCTGAAATACACCCATCTGGATTCCACTTTTGGCTGGAATGTCACTTTAAGTTGTGCTATATCTTCTTATATTTTGAGAATAGCAAAATGGAAACAGATAGCCCACTGAGTCAGCACATATTTCTGTCAAAACTGAAAGCCTGATTAATCATTAAGAGAGCCCTATAAATAACCCAGGCATTCTTGTATGTGTCCTTACCACCTCTGTTGAAAGTCTAATCCATGAATTAACCACCCTCAGAAAAAAATGCCAAAAGGGATAAAAAACCCAGAGAGGTTCATCCATATGGGCAGAATGGGCTCTGCCCCACCATTTAAAATGCTCCCCCCCAAAAATGTATCTTTTGCCACTCTCTTATATTTTACTATATCATAATCTTCATGTTTTTCATACCCTTTTACAGTTAATTCCCTGTGAGAAAATAATACACTACAATGTGTCTTGCTCCCATCCTCTTTTTTTTTTCTTAGTGAGAGCCAAAGTGGTAGGGTTTTGGGGAGTTTCTTTCATGATTCAGAGACTCAGTGTAAAATTAAAAAAAAATATATTTGCATTTTATTTTTATTATCAAATGTTACTTAGTTCTCCTTGTATCTTTTGTTGAAAAGTAGATGGAAAGGTGTAGGAGTGTGCACGTGAGCAATATATGTCAGCAGTTTTATAACTACATTATACATTTGTAAGAGTAGTAGGTGGCAGCAGTGTTTCCTGTCATGTACTGCTCCAGAAATGTGTGCACTACCTAAATATATGTAAATTTGATAACAGAAATAAATTGAAAAGTTTTTTGTTTTTTTTAATTGTATGATCTGTCTGAATTAACATTGGGGTTTTTTTAGGAGTAGGCGAATGTGGCTAAATTTAAATTTGAATGGTAGAACAAATTTTCCTTTGGGTTTTACACAGGGGTGGAATTACCATTGGTGCAGAGGCACCGTGGCCCAAGTGTTAGGGGGCCCATAGCAGCCACTCTATCTATACACAGGAGTGTGTAGAATGTTTACAATCCAAATTCAGGGGCGTCTGTGATTAGTGCCGGTTGCCAGTCCATTCATCTGTCTGTCTTCAAAATCATTATAGAGAGCAGCATGTATATTATTACTATTGCTTACTACTAGGGATGTGCGAATGTTTCTAAAAATTCGAAATTTAAAATTAATTTTGATACATTCATTCATTCGAATCGAATTTCGAATGTTTATATAACATTCTAACATTCTATTTTTGAATTTTCGTTTTAGAATTTTTCAATAAAATTCGAAAATACTCGTTAGAATAATAGAATGTTTAGCTATGTATTCATTCAATTTCGAAATGTAATATTCGAATTCGAATGTGACATTCAAATTTGAATGTGACATTCAAATTTGTAATAGTATTTCTAGTCTACAACTGTTTTAATAAATGTAATATTTGAATTTGAATGCTACATTCAAATTCGAATGTCACATTCGAATTTGAAATAGTATTTCTAGTCTACAACTGTGTTTAATAAATGTAATATTCGAATTTGAACGCTACATTCGAATTTGAATGTGACATTCGAATTCGAAATAGTATTTCTAGTCTAATACTGTGTTTTATAAATGTAATATTCGAATGTGACATTGGAAATAGTGTTTCTAGTCTACAATTGTGTTTTATAAATGTAATATTCGAATTCGAATGTGACATTCGAAAACTGTAAATAACATTTGAAAATCGAATTTTTAAGAATATTCGTTCTTACCAACATTCTATTATGTAAATAGAATTTCTACAATAACATTCGTTCTAACATTCGAATTCGGATATAAACACATTCGCCCATCCCTACTTACACAAAATTATTTTGCACCAGGGCCCTTTGTTGAGTAGGTCCTCTACTTGTTTTATACAATTGAATATCCATTAGAACAAAGATTTTTTTTAAATTCAAAAATCAAATGTTTTTTGATTTTTAAATGTAATTTTCGATTTTCAAATGTTGATTTTGAATTGTTATACATAGTCAGAAAATCTATGCACTACTCTCACTGCTTTGCAAAAAAAAAACCTGTTAAAATAAAATGTGCTCAAATATTCTAGTAAAAAACAATACACCTTTCAGTTGGGATTTCTAAGAGTTTGATGGAAGACAGTGATCCCTATCATTACTGAAAATGTGGGAAGCTAATGTGTTCTAAGTGCATTACATATACATTCTCTGACCACACTGGATGTGAAAGAGTCAAGACATAAGATGCACCTATCTGTTTGGCCTAAGGTTATTCACTCACAAGCATTCTCTATACTTACACTTAAAAGGGCATCAGTATTGCTCACACTGTGAATGCAGCAGTAAAGTCAATCTCAAAGCTTTTTTTCTTGTTGTCAAATGGACAAGCCTGATCATAAAACCTTAGATGTCTCAGATACTTTAACTAATGTGCTGTTTTCTTTTCTTTATCTTTCTCCCTGATGAATAGTGTGTTTAAGATTTATTTGGAACTATTATTTTTGTTCCCTTTTATTATTTTTTCCTTTTTTTCCAGCACATGTATTTATTAATATGGTACTGTAAGAAGGGGAATGAAAGGTAGCAGAGTCTCCTGTAATGGAGTTAAGGGATGAGCTGACAGGCTAGTGAAAAATCCCAGTGCAGTGTAGTAGCAACAATGTTGCAAAGTAAGGGGAGGTCTTAGGCTTACCTCATATAAGGCAAGTTCTGGAACAATCTGGCCTCTTCCACCTGGGATTTTGCAAGGAGAAAGTTTTGCCATTCTTCAAGTGAAAATGTCTAGATCAAAGAGAAGTGCTGCGGTGCCGATTCGCTTCAGGGAGTCCCCTGGGAGATCCTTGAGGAGTGCACCTGTAATTGAAGAGGAGGATGTGGTGCCACCAACTCCGGAGAAAACAAGGCCAGTATCATCTGCTTTAACTCCTAATGTTGTGGTCATTAACCCCCCAGCCCCTGAACTTGCACCCGCCGGGCCCGGTACTGTTATGGTTGCGGGACAGGCGGGTGCAGTGAGCGCTGGCCCATCCGGCCTAGACACGGCTTTGGAGGCAGGCCTGGGGGCCCTTACGGCCTCCGGAATGTCTCCTGAGGCAGCGGCGGCCATAGTGGGCATGTTTAAGGCCCTCACGGCCGCCGTTCTGCCTCCGGTGGCAAGCCGGGTGGAACCGGGGCCTACCGCCCCTCATCATCCCCCTCATGTGGGCCAGGGGCCTAGCGACCCTCATCAGGCAGGGCCCAGTATTGAAGCGCTTCCAGCCGGGTCCCTAGGGCCCGGCCCGGATGCCTCATTGGTGGCTCAGTCGGCGGCGGGAGCGGGGCCTGCGGGTCCTCGCCCAGACGCTGGACCGCCGCTTCCATTGGTGGCTCAGTCGGGGCTTGCAACTTCCAATGCAGGCTCCGGTTGTGGCCTTGCGTCCACCGCGTCCATTTCCGGCCAGTCAGGTGACACGCGTGACGTCACTTCCGGCGCCGCACTAGTCACACGGCCGGAACCTGGAGCGGGGGGACACATACAAGGAGCGCGCAAGAGGCCTAGCCGGGTACTCTCCACAGGTGAGGGGGGAGTATCCGGGCGGGCCTGCTCCGCTGCGCGACACTCTGCAGCATCTAGCATGGCGAACAGGGCCAGTCTCTTGCAGAGGGGCCGCGGCATGCAGAGAGGGAGGCTCAGGGGGTCCAAGGTTACCAGGCAGGGTTATGGGAGAGCTAGAAGTGCATTGCTGGGGCGCCAGTGGTCTGACAGGAGGGGGTGCCAGCAGCAATTATGTACCCCAAACCAGGGATAATGCGCCCGCTGATGGGTCACAGGGGAATTCGCTATACACAATAACTGCAGGGGTCCAGGGAGGCCAAGGGCCGGTTGCTGCAGGTACTCAGAGCGTTCACTCAGCCAGGGAGCGCGTGGTCAGAGAATCCCCCTATGTGGCAGGGCCAGTGATTGAATTGAGTGGTGATACGAATGATGTGAGGGCTAGAGGGGTCCCTGATAGGGCCGGGGGCAGTACTTCTACCCCGATTGGGGGCGGCAGGCAAGGGGGGCACATGGCTGGCCTGGATACTCCCCTCTTGTTTGTTTCTCCCCCACAGGACATGATGCCTGCACCACCGAGGACAGAGGGCTCGGGTACAACGGGAGTTGGACTATCGGTATAGCCGTCGGGCGGATCGGTGGCAGCAGCACCAGGAATATCTACACCTTCCACATCGGCAGTTGGTGAGAGAAATTTATTTAATTTGTCACGCATCACTGACACCGACTATAGCACTGATTCAGACTCAGATGGTGGGAAGAAATTAGGGCTTAACAGTAAGGGGCAGCGCCGCATGTTCAAAATGTTAAAACTACTGGTGGCTGAGCGTAATCAGGCTAAAGGTTTAGGTAACACGGAGCAGCCTGCGCTGATAGCGGGGCAAAGCACAATAGCAATATCCACGGGCAATGCCCAGGGAGGCGAGAGCGTTGCGCAGCTGCAGGACATGTCAGGCAGTGCCAGGAGGGTGGCCTTGCAAGGGGACTCTTACCCCTGCAAGATCCACTGCCTGCATGCACATCTCAAGCCCAAGACGGTACAGAAATTTCGCGATCATAAATACGTCAATATGTTCGAGCTGTCCCTAGAGGCGCAGCGCGACAAAGAGCGTAGTGAGGATGGGACTGGGCCGAAGAAGATCCAGCGCCCAGATACATTTGAGGAGTAGAGGAAGTGCTTTAGGGTATTTTCCTCTTGCTACATCGAACAGAGGCCGGAGGACACAGTAGATGTAATTAAGTACGCGGAAATAATAGAATGTATCTATAATAGATATGGGGAAGGCATGTGGCGTGCTTACGATAGCGAATTCAGGCGGAAGATGGTCGGTAACCCGGTTTTGAACTTTGGGGTAAAAGACTTGGACCTGTAGTCCCTGCTCATACCGGAAAAGGGGGCGGCAGGAGTTCCTTTGCTGCGAACAGGGCTCCAGAGGCCAACAGGCCCCATCAAGCGGCGAGGCAGGGAGTGCTGGAAGTACAATGAGAAGCAGTGTGACAAAGGAGCCTCCTGTTCCTTTCGGCACGCTTGCATGTACTGCAGCGGTCAACACCCAGGTGTTGAATGCCCGAAGCGGAGGGACGGAGGAGCTTTCCGTGGGGCAAAATCGGGGGGGTCTGGACAAAAGAGCTCCAACACCCCTGAAGCTGGACGCCATTAGACCTTGGCTGGCGGCCTACCCAGACAGGGTGTCGGCTGCCAACCTACTAGTGGGGATTGGGGAGGGCTTCAAGATACCAACATCGGGGTTGGTAATGGGGTCCTCGTCTCACAAGAATTTAAAATCGGCTTACGAAATGCCGGGCGAAGTTAGGGCGAAACTGAGCAAAGAAATTGCTCTGGGAAGATTTGCTGGTCCATTTGAACAACCTCCCATCCCTGACCTGGTTATTTCCCCTTTAGGGGTGGTCCCCAAAAAGGAACCAGGGAAGTTCCGCCTGATTCAGCATTTGTCCTATCCGAAAGGGGGTTCCGTCAACGACGCAATAGACCCCCTGATAAGCTCGGTGTCTTACCAATCGTTTGACCAGGCGTTGGAATTGGTAGTGGCGGCGGGTCTGGGTGCGCTGCTAGCCAAACTGGACATCGAGTCTGCTTTTCGGTTACTCCCCATACACCCAGCATCCTTCAGACTGATGGGGTGTAAATTCGAGGGGAATTATTTTGTCTACAAATGCTTGCCCATGGGTTGCTCGCTATCGTGTGCTTATTTTGAAGAGTTTAGCTCATTCTTGCACTGGGCTATCATCACGGCGGCCGGCGGGGGAATAGTCGCTCATTACCTGGACGACTTCCTGCTGGTTGGCGCAGCGAACACACACAAATGCGAATGACTGATCGCAGTAATGCGAATGCTAATGTCGAAATTTGGAGTGCCACTAGCTGAGGAGAAAACACAAGGCTATGTCGTCTTCCAGCCGATAAGGTGGAAGCAATGCTCTCGGCGGTGCGCAAAGCCGGGGCAGCAAAGAGCATGCCCCTGAGGGAGCTACAGTCTGTACTAGGCTTACTCAATTTCGAGTGCAAAATTATACCCATGGGTCGCGTGTTTAACAGGAGGATGGAAGCTTTACTTTCCACTCCGCACTGTGCACGTAAAGTGTCGGTTTCTGAAGACATGCGGGAAGACTTGAAGGTCTGGGAACACTTCCTGCAAGGCTTCAATGGAACACTGCTTTGGCGCGCTCCTAGGGTTTCCAGTCAGACAGTGCACCTGCTGACGGATGCAGCTGGAGCAGCAGGTTATGGCGCCTATTTGGATGGGCAATGGAGCGCCGAGCCATGGCCCCTGTCATGGGTCCAAGTCGGTCTGACAAGGAACTTGACACTTCTGGAGCTCTTTCCCATAGTTGTGGCGATGGAGCTCTGGGGGCCGGCGTTAAAGGATCGTTACATTGTGTTTTGGACAGACAACGCTAGCATTGTGTTCGCCATAAATAGGTTGTCTGCGTCGTCACCGGTAGTTGTTAGGTACTTGCGCCAGCTAGTGCTGAGGTGCCTGCAATTCAATATTCAGTTTTCCACGAGGCACGTTCCAGGGGTCAACAACACCCTGGCAGACGCGCTCTCGAGGTTTCAATGGGAGCAGTTTCGCAGACTGGCCCCTAATGCAGCAGCAGTTGGCTTACCTTGTCCCCACTCTATTTGGCAGTTCGCGGGGCAGGGAGGTCCATAGGGCACCTAGTGAGAGCGTCCCTAGCACCGAATACATGGAGAGCTTATTCACAGCACTGGGGCGAGTGGGTAAGTTACTGTCACGAGCAGGGCGCAGCGCCGGAAAGGGTCTCGAGGGATCTGTTCTTGGAGTGGCTGGCAGAGAAACACGGGCAAGGGATTTCGAAAGGCGCTATATCCAATAGAATAGCAGCAATCTCCTTCTTTTACAATATGTTGCAGTGTCCCAACATCACTAAAGGTTTTCTGGTGAGGCAAGTGATTAAGGGCTGGGGAAGGCTCGAGGGTAGAGCGAAAGATGCGCGCGAACCTGTGACATTCTGTAGGCTGGCCAAGCTATTGGAAGCCATTGAGGGCATTTGCGTCGAACCCGGTGAAAGAGAACTGTTTCAGTGCGCATTCTCATTGGCGTTCTTTGCGGCACTTAGGCCAGGCGAGCTGGTCGCAACCTCAAAGGATGCGGTTAACGCGGGCATGCAGTTGGCTCATGTCAAATTTGCGGGCGATAATTTGTTATTGTTTATCCCGCACTCGAAGACTGACCAGGAGGGCGAAGGGGTGTGGATCACTCTGACAACCTCAGCGTCGGGCGTCTGCCCGGTTGAGAATACAAGGGCCTACATGGCACAGCGACCGCGGGGCCCCGCCCAATTTTTAGTGCATTCCGACGGATCGAATCTCTTCCGGTACCAGTTCTCAGCGGTGCTCAGAAAGGTAGTGCTTGCAGCAGGTTTGGGGAACTGTAGAATCACCCCCCATTCCTTCCGAATAGGGGCTGCTACCAGCGCAGCGGCACTGGGTTGGAAGGGAAAACGCATACAGAAGTTGGGTAGATGGAGGTCCCAATGTTACAAGTCTTATGTGCGCCCCCCAGCTGAGGCGTAGGGGGTAATCGGGGCAGGAGTAAGGAAACAGGCGTTTTACAGTTGTTCTGGTTGCGTTGTTTAATTTTAGTCTCTGGTGATTGACTATGTAATCCGTTTTTCAGGTGTGGCTACAGGTCCTTCTCGCGTCTGGATAATAGGGCACTCCTACGTGCACTGGGCGGCACTGAAGGCCCATTCTCTTCCTGAGGGGCAGCAGTTGGGGATTCCGACGTCTAAGGCATCAATACGGTGGTTGGGCCGTAGAGGCTTACAGTGGGATGGTTTGCCTGCCCTCCTCCAGAATGCCAGACATAGATGGGGACAGCCCCACATCATCCTCCTTAACATGGGGGGAAATGATATAGGGAGTGCACCGGCTCTGGACCTCATCAATGCGATGAGGTCGGATGTCAAGTGGATCTGTACCACGTTCCCGGGGGTTAGGCTGGCTTGGTCCAACATAATCCCCCGGCTGCGTTGGAGATATTTTCCCACACCTAGGATAGCATATAGGGTCAGGAAAAAAGTTAATAGGGAGCTGGGTAGAGCAATACTAGAGGTAGGGGGTTTTGTGGTCCGCCATGAACTGATCTCAGCGGACAAAAAAGGGCTGTATCGCCCGGATGGGGTGCACCTGTCCAATGAAGGGCTGGCGATCTTCCTGGCGGACCTCAAAATGGCTCTGGTTAGTAATATTTAGCGGGTGGCGGCAAGAGCCCGGTTTATGTGGGAGTGCCTGTCTCTTGTGGCGGGAGGTCGTAGCCATCAACAATTGAGGGCGGAGTCTGCAGAGGTGACAGTCGGGCTAATGGGCGGGGGTGATGTCCTCAGGTCGTGACCTGGGGGGCCCCACCCCGCGGGTCTGCTGGCTGAAGATCCTTTAGGACGTCCGCGCCTATTAGACGGAATGGGGTGAGGCCACATTTGCGGCCCACCCTTGGCATTGGCAATTCCACAACATCTGGCTGCGACCTCTTGTCATATGGAGCTAATAGTATTATTTTACTAGGCCTCGAATGCCGCCACAGGTTAAATATTTGAATGACTTCCGTTGAAGTCAAGTTAATATTTGTTAATAAATATGACCATCGTTATGGTCTTTAAATCCCAGCTAACTGTGTCGTGTCTTTATTTATAGGTTAAGTAGTTATGATAAGAGGTTTTGTAAGGGGTTGGAACTACCAGTTACAGCATCAGCCCTTAGGGGAATGAAAGGTAGCAGAGTCTCCTGTAATGGAGTTAAGGGATGAGCTGACAGGCTAGTGAAAAATCCCAGTGCAGTGTAGTAGCAACAATGTTGCAAAGTAAGGGGAGGTCTTAGGCTTACCTCATATAAGGCAAGTTCTGGAACAATCTGGCCTCTTCCACCTGGGATTTTGCAAGGAGACAGTTTCCCTCCCTCCCAACCCTATTGTTAATTGGTTAATAAGTAGTTGCTAAATGCAACATCCATGGCGTCATTCAGGCCAATGGCTTCCCAATGGGTTGCTGGTACTTTAGTTGCGAAAGGCAGGGATGGGGTTAGTTGACCTAGTCTTGGTAAGACCTTAGCTGTAATTTATTTGCTTCCTGGATGAGCTTTGCTGCAGGGCTTTGCCATACCAGTGCCTTAGAGGCTGAAGCGCATCATAACATCCATGTATCTCCTAATGGCGGGAGGTCGTAGCCATCAACAATTGAGGGCGGAGTCTGCAGAGGTGACAGTCGGGCTAATGGGTGGGGGTGATGTCCTCAGGTCGTGACCTGGGGGGCCCCGCGGGTCTGCTGGCTGAAGATCCTTTAGGACGTCCGCGCCTATTAGGCGGAATGGGGTGAGGCCACATTTGCGGCCCACCCTTGGCATTGGCAATTCCACAACATCTGGCTGCGAACTCTTGTCATATGGAGCTAATTGTATTATTTTACTAGGCCTCGAATGCCGCCACAGGTTAAATATTTGAATGACTTCCGTTGAAGTCAAGTTAATATTTGTTAATAATTATGACCATCGTTATGGTCTTTAAATCCCAGCTAACTGTGTCGTGTCTTTATTTATAGGTTAAGTAGTTATGTTAAGAGGTTTTGTAAGGGGTTGGAACTACCAGTTACAGCATCAGCCCTTAGGGGAATGAAAGGTAGCAGAGTCTCCTGTAATGGAGTTAAGGGATGAGCTGACAGGCTAGTGAAAAATCCCAGTGCAGTGTAGTAGCAACAATGTTGCAAAGTAAGGGGAGGTCTTAGGCTTACCTCATATAAGGCAAGTTCTGGAACAATCTGGCCTCTTCCACCTGGGATTTTGCAAGGAGAAAGTTTCCCTCCCTCCCAACCCTATTGTTAATTGGTTAATAAGTAGTTGCTAAATGCAACATCCATGGCGTCATTCAGGCCAATGGCTTCCCGATGGGTTGCTGGTACTTTAGTTGCGAAAGGCAGGGATGGGGTTAGTTGACCTAGTCTTGGTAAGACCTTAGCTGTAATTTATTTGCTTCCTGGATGAGCTTTGCTGCAGGGCTTTGCCATACCAGTGCCTTAGAGTCTGAAGCGCATCATAACATCCATGTATCTCCTAATGGCGGGAGGTCATAGCCATCAACAATTGAGGGCGGAGTCTGCAGAGGTGACAGTCGGGCTAATGGGCGGGGGTGATGTCCTCAGGTCGTGACCTGGGGGGCCCCGCCCCGCGGGTCTGCTGGCTGAAGATCCTTTAGGACGTCCGCGCCTATTAGACAGAATGGGGTGAGGCCACATTTGCGGCCCACCCTTGGCATTGGCAATTCCACAACATCTGGCTGCGACCTCTTGTCATATGGAGCTAATAGTATTATTTTACTAGGCCTCGAATGCCGCCACAGGTTAAATATTTGAATGACTTCCGTTGAAGTTAAGTTAATATTTGTTAATAAATATGACCATCGTTATGGTCTTTAAATCCCAGCTAACTGTGTCGTGTCTTTATTTATAGGTTAAGTAGTTATGTTAAGAGGTTTTGTAAGGGGTTGGAACTACCAGTTACAGCATCAGCCCTTATGATTGCTATTACAGCTTTATTGCGTCATATATGAATTTTAAAATAAAGAGACATAGAGATAGACAAACAGTCAATGAGAAAGAGACAAAAGGACAACCATAGCAGTAAATTTCCCCAAATCTAAACTAATTCCTGCTTGAGTATTCAATCCTTCCACATTCCCAGTAAATAAATCAATTATTGCAAGATATCAGTCATATTTCTTGTAACAATAGTATTTTCTTCTTCTGATACTGAAAAAAGGTCATTATTAGGATACGATCAGCATTATTGCATTATAAATTACCCCCAGCACTAGTCAATAACTGTTTTAGGAGTTAAAGGGACAGTCAAGTCCAAAATAAACGTTCATGATTCAAATAGGGCATGCAATTTTAAACTTTCCCATTTACTTTTATCACCAATTTTGCTTTGTTCTCTTGGTATTCTTAGTTGAAAACTAAACCTAGGAAGATTCATATGCTAATTTCTTAGACCTTGAAGGCCACCTCTAATCTAAATGCATTGTGACAGGTTTTCACCACTAGAGGGCGTTAGTTCATGTGTGTCATGTAGATAACATTGAGCTCATGCACGTGAAGTTACCTAGGAGTAAGCACTGATTGGCTAAAATGCAAGTCTGTCAAAAGAACTGATATAAGGGGGCAGTTCGGAGAGGCTTAGATACAAGGTAATTACAGAGGTAAACCGTGTATTATTATAACTGTGTTGGTTATGCAAAACTGGAGAATAGGTAATAAAGGGATTATCTATAGTTTTAAACAGCAAAAATTCTGGTATTGACTGTCCCTTTAAAATATTCTTTGCATACTAAAGCCCGGATTGGCTCCTTCAAATAGGAAAATCATGGGTGGAGCTTGGCTATTAAAAAAACAATTGCAGTAAAAATGATATTGCTTTGTTGTAAAAACTTTTAACATTGGCTGATATGTTATTCTATTGTAACACATCAGAAATGTATTTTTATTACAAGGTGCTTACTGTCCCTTAACTGTACATGATGATGTCATAAAGACACCAGATTAAAGGGACAGTAAACACCTTGTAATTGCAATACATTGCAGTTGTGTTGCTATAGAACAACATGTCAGCCAAGTCTTATTGATTTTAAAACAAATTTACACCTTTTTACTGCAATTATTTTTCAGTTGGCAAACTCCACTCACCATTTGCCTTATTTTGCAGAGCCAATCTGGGCTTTAGTCTACAGACTAATAAAGTTATTATAAAGTGTATTATTTTGCAGTTGTTAACTGATCAAACCCATTAGGGACAAATATGTAGCAGAGTTAGCCATACGAAGTCAGCAGGACACATTTTAAATTCTGAGAATTAGAAATTGCTCAATTTACAGAGCTAAATTACATGAAAGAAAATCCAAAATAAATAATAAAAATATACTATGAAGTTTTTTATTAGGAATTACAAAACATTGTATATAAAACATATATTCATATAAAAAAAAACATTAAAAAATGTACAAATTAGTTGCCAATACTCACTTCCCTAAGCCCTCCTGGCTACTGCTCTAACCGATTGTGACTTCCTCAATTACAAGAGCCCCACCACCCCTTTAAACATGGTTGTAGCATAGTCATAAACTTCCCATTCTTGATTTGTTTTCTATCTCCAATACTCAACCACAGTCTAGGTCCCTCACAATAATCTTCCTCCACAATGAATTGCAGCATTACAAAATCCCTTTTAATTTATAAATTAGAATTACATTTAATTACTTAATCACATAGGGTTAAAGGATTTGGTTGAATGACAGAACTTGATCCCTTCCACTCTTCTAAAGAAAATAACAGTAATCTCAAAGGTCTCAGCCTTTTCCTGCAGTTAGTCCGATAATTCTGCTAATTTTACAAGACAAATTCCCAGAAAAAAAAGAAAACAAGTTGATTGCTTTGATTTCTATAAGCTTTACAATGTTATATAACATAATTTTCAACATATAGCAAAGAGTAAGAAAGCCTCATTTTTTGAGATAATGTACACTGCATAAAATTAGTCCAACATTTGTAGAAGAAAAGGGAACAAAAAAGCATTCACAGAGAGCAATGACAAATAGCTATGAATGGTCCTTAAAAAAAAAAGTATAAAGAATATCCATCAATAAGAAAGATAAAAAGCAATATGTTAGGAGTATGTGATATTGGAAGCCTAAGGTTTTATATTCAGGGCTGCTCATCTGAGCACAAAAAAAGAAAAAAGAAATGAAAAAAAGAACCACATTGCAAGATAGATTTTATTGTTGCATACACAGTATGAGCAGCAAGGATACCCTTTTAAGTACAAAGAGGAAAATCAGTGGACAGAGTGTTTGTGAATGAGTACCCTTAGGCTATACAGACAAGTACATCTAATGTCTTGACTCCTTCCCATTCAGTGAGGACAGAAATATATGTATACTGTTCCCATGGCCCTTGCAGTATTATGGATTACAGTCTCAATTACATGCAGCTAAATTCTTATGAGTTCTTAAGATAGATGACCTCTGAATTTGTATTTGTTTTTTTTTTTAAATGTTTTTAATACTCAATTTATGCATTTTGTCTTATTTGTAGCAAAAACTTTGCCAAGGTGGAACAATTTGGGGTCCAGGATCTCTTTAAATAATACATACAACATTTATCAAAGCCGCTAAAACAAAGTATTATAAAAATGGTCAATATCGTTGTATGTGTTTTCCCTTAATCTTGAATATTTTGTTCTACAATCTGTTCCATCTCTAATTTCCTTCTGATATCTCATCACTTTGAGAATTCCCCTTATTAGAGTTTTTTTAATAACCTCTCTGTTTCTCACACCCCCCTCTCTCTGTGTGCTATCTTACTAAATTACTAAGATGATTAATATTGATAATTATTTGGTGTAAAGAGGTTTTTTTTATGGTGTATATGCATGAAGTGCTTTGAAATAACACCCCTCTCCACTTCAAAATGCACATTTCTAAACATCTATAAAACATTTTTATGAAGATCTTGTTCAACTCAGTGCTTAATTCCATAAATAAAAAGAAGTCTTTAATGTCCCTTTAATTAAAACTCAAGTTGTGCACAATATACTCATTAGAATAACAGATCATTAAACACCTTTTATGTATCTGCACCCTCAGGAGATATTAATAAAATCTTTAACTTATATGGGATTGCTGTTATCCTATGTTATTCTGTAGGGCATTCGCATAAAAGTGTGTATCACATCAGACATTTTGATGCATAAACTCTATAGAATACCAGAAAATTGAGCTTATTTATCTCACTTGACATATATAAAAAAATCTTTGATCACACCTCATAGGATTCCATTTAAAGGTAACGGAAAAAAAGTTCTTTGAACTCCTCCCCAGGCATTAGCACTAAAAGCTAGCACTTACAGTCAGCCTTTGGTATGAAATTAGCAGTGATATTCACCAGGGGCTTTAGAATAATACAGTCAGTCACTTGTTTTACCTCATCTTGCTGCTAGAAAGACAAAATCACAAGATGTGTGTACTGGTAACAGTGAAATAAATCCACATGTGAATATTTATTCCTTAAAGGAATAATATAGTCAGAAAGCAAATGCAATTTTAAGCAACTTTATCAATTTTTCTTCCTTCTCTTGGTATCTTTATTTGAAAAAGCAAAAATGTAAGCTTAAAGGGACAGTAAAGTCATAATTAGACATTCATCATTTAGACATAGCATACAATTTTGAAAATCTTTCCAATTTATTTATATTATTAAATTGTCTTCTCTTGTTATCCTTTGCTGAAGGGTTTATCTAGGAAAGCTCAGGAGCAGCTGCTGGTTGGTGGCTGCATATATATATATATACCGATTGTCATTGGCTCATCCATGTGTTCAGTGAGAAACCAGTAGTGCATTGCTGCTCCTTCAACAAATGATACTAAGAGAATGAAGCAATTTTGACAATAGAAGTAAACTGGAAAGTTGTTTAAAATTGTATGTTCTTAGTAAACCACAAAAGCAAAAAACTTGGGTTTCATGTCCCTTTAAGAGCCAGTTCAATTTTTGGTTCAGGACCTGAGTAGCGCTTGTTGATTGGTAGCAACATTGAGGGGCCTATTTAACAAGGTGCGGACAGACATGATCCCATATTGCGGATCATGTCCGCCGCACATCGATAAATGTCGACAGCGTACGCTGTCGGCATTGATCAATGCACCAAAAGTTCTTGCGAACTGCTGGTGCAATGCCGCCCCCTGCAGATTCACGTCCAATCAGCCGCTAGCAGGGGGTATCAATCAACCTGATCGTATTGGATTGGGTTAATTTCTTGCGAGTTCTCAGAGCAGGCGGATAGATTATGGAGCAGCGGTCTTTAGACCGCTGCTTCATATCTTGTGTTTCTGGTGAGCCTGAAGGCTCGCCAGAAACATGGGGCTTCAAGCTCCATACAGAGCTTGATAAATATGCCCCTTAGACTCTATCTGAATCACTAAAGTTTAATTTTGACTAGACTATCCCTTTAAGATCAACTTAGAATTGCAGGCAAACAAACAAATCATTTATCTGCCTAACCAAAAGGGCACACAGAGACTACATTACACAGCCTATTGAGTGTGGTCATGACAAGCTCACATGCAGCAGTACACAATTTGCAACCTTTCTCTTACCTGTATATTTGGGTTCATGCTCATAGACCCCCTGCTGAGATCCTCCTGCTGAGCTGAGACAGAAAAACATAATAATTGTTTCAGACCCTGCCAGACAACAGGTAGAGAGGACAATTGTGCTGCTTTTTTCATACTTCCATGGCCATCGTAATGAAACTATTACACTGACAGTCATGCCCACTGGTTTATAAAGCATGGTTTTGATTGTATGTTGATTGATGCTGTATATATACATGTGTGTATTGATGTGGGATCTTGTATATTTCATCCCCATGAGCTGGGCAATCATAAATTATACCACCAGCAGTGAGTTAGCTTGAAAAAATATAATAATGGTCTTTTCCTTGATTTAAAGTAGTTAATCTATAATGTACATATGTAGAGCTAAAAACGATTGTATTAATCCACAATTACACAAAAATCTTCCTATTATAGAAACATCTCCTGGTCCGTAAAGAAAGGAGAGAAATAAAACACCCTGACACATTTTGGTATTAGAATGTATTTTTTTTTATTGTGTTTGTATAAGTGTTTATTGTTGGTTTACATGTGTAGAGCTAGACTAGCAATTATCTGAAACTATAAAACAACTACATTGTCTTTTTTTGTCCTGTTGTTAAGCATAAGCACTACATTGTATAAAGAATATTCTGTTTAAAGAGAAAACACACAATTAAAACAAGTAGCAAATTTAAGCTAAACCTCAGTTTTAAAAGAAAGGCCTCAATCACAATCTAACTGCTGGGACTTTTTTTTTCTGCTATTATTCTGTCCGTGAAGGCTACTTTTCAATTTTATATGATGACAATAGCCCATTTTTGGCTGTTTCCCACACCTGAAACACGTTTATGGATCCTCGCTAAAAATTCTATTTTTATTATGGGGCTGAAAAGTTCTAGGAGATCACAATCTATTTAACACCTTTATAAAGCCAGTTTTTACTTTTCAAATCTGACACCTCAAAGTACTTGATATAGACTCGAAAGAGCAGTTTGGACATTTTTGCAACTATTACGACACTATATGGAAACAGTCTATTATCCAAATGGCTATAGGAGACATTATAAAGGTGTTTACATATACATGGTATCAATTCATTAAATCTCTATTCATTACTATTCTATAGGCTGTATACAGTAAACAGGGCACACATTTATAAAGCTTAGTGTCATTTACATATGTATATGTGTTGAGTATGTGATATCCTGTACAGGGAATCTGCAGGAAAAGTCACCTCAGTACACAATATCTACAAATGGATCGTTTTTATTATTATTGTCTTGTTTGTTACTAACAGTACTTGTGTGTTAACCAGGTTTTTAACCAGGATCTCACAATTGTGACTTTCATAGCAACCTATTGCAATCCTTTTCCTTCCACATCCATTTCCATATTTATTTTTATTGTTTGCTAAAGCACCATTTCCACTTGGGCATGTTCTTAAAACAAGATGGTGACTAAGGACTATTTTTACTGGATTTTTAAAGAAATAAAACTGTAAAGCATGAACCTGCTACCTTGCAATATTGTATATGCCTAGGAGACCTTCAAATGAGATTGTGCCTTCATGACCAGGTTTTATAGGGAGTGCGTCTTCATGCAAGCTAAGTTTTTGTTTAACGGCCTCTTAAGCAGATACAATATTGCAATTAAGAGGGTTCATGCTTTACAGTTTCAGTTCTTTTAAAATCTAGTATAAAAATATATTATAAGTACTTTAAAAAATAATCTTGGTTTAATAACACACCATATCAAAATGATGCTGTAACTAACAATAGAAATAAATATTTTAGAAAACAGTATTTGTCAAATTTTTAAAGTGACCCTATAGCATTAGAAAAATGGTGGCCAGTATGCCTTTCATGCTAACACACAATTGATATTCAGATGGTTTAGCAGTGGTGTGGATAGAAACGAATTGCCATAGGTTACTATTATGTGATAATGGCGATGAAGATAAAAGCACCATTAGTGACATATACTACAGTGCAAGGGGGTGATTTATCATATGTCTGTCCAACATGATCCACTCAGCAGATCATGTCCGACAGACATTGCTGAATGCAGACAGAAATTTAACATTGCACAAGCAGTTCTGGTGAACTGCTTGTGCAATGCCGCCCCCTGCAGATTTGCGGCCTATTGGCCGCTCGCAGGGGGTGTCAATAAACCCGCTCAGAGGTGGCGGACCAGTTAAGGAGAAGCAGTCTTAAGACCGCTGCTTTTTTACTGCTTTTTCCAGCAAGCCTGAAGGCTTGTGCTGAAACAGATGTATTGGGCACCATTAACAAGAGATCAGTTGTAGCTTTGTTTTCAATAAAAAAAATACTGCACAGAACGTTTCTAGGGGTTAAAATAAACATGCATATTCTTTTTATATACACACTTTCTGAGGTTCCAGCTCCTACTGAGCATGTGTAAAAGTGCACAGTGTATACATATATGCATTTGTGATTGGCTGATTGCTACCACATGATATAGGGGGAGGGAAAATTGGATTAACTTTGATATTTTCCAGAAAATATTAATATTAAATATTAACAACTTCCCAATTTGCGTCTATTATCTAATTTGTTTTGTTTTCTTGGTATCCTTAGTTTAAAAATATACCTAGGTAGGCTCAAGGGCTGTTGCCATATGGGTTGTTGGTGGCACATATATGTCTCATGTTATTGGCTCACCTGGTGTTCAGCTAGCTACCAGTACCACATTGCTGCTTTTCTAAAAAGGATACAAAGGGGCCTATTTATAAAAGGCCTGTCGGACATGATCAATGCTCTCCGCATTCAGCATTGCACAAGCAGCTCTTGTAAACTGCTGGTGCAACGCCACCCCCTGCAGATTCACGGAATATTGTCCAATAGCAGGGTGTGTCAATCAACCCGATCATATTCGATTGGGTTGAATTGCAGCAATGTATGTCCGCCTCCTCAGATCAGGCAGACAGGTTATGGAGCAGTGGTCTTTAGACCGCTGCTTCATAACTGGTGTTTCTGGCGAGCCTGAAGGCTTGCCAGAAACACGGGCCTTCGAGCTCCATACAGAGCTTGATAGATAGGCCCCATTGAGAATGAAGCAAATTTGAAAATGTAAGTAAATTGGAAAGTTGTTTAAAGTTGTATTCTCTATTTGAATCATGAAAGAACAAATTTGGGTTGCAAATCCTTGGAATTCATTGTGTTTTTTTTCTGGATTTTTTTTATTTTTTATTTCATATTGGCTGATTGAATGCCATTTAAACTATAAGAATGGCTAATGATCCTATTTATTGATGCAAACCACCCAAAAAGAAATTACTTGCATCCTATTAGTCGGTGAAACCAACCAATAGGAATAATGTGGGTATGAATTAAATCAAAGACCATTCCTATTGGATGGTTTGAATTAAATCAACCTACATAAATGAAACACAAACTGAATGCCTATATATTAACTGAAAAAAAATGCAGGAAAGGAGTCACAAGTGTTTAGGAACCATAAGAATTGCACCCTGTTGTCGACTAAACCAAAACTTCAGCAGAGAAGAGAAGTCTTCAGATGGCATTTTTATTTTTCTAGCGGGGAGTGGCATTTGTAGCTCTCTTTTTTATTTTTTCTAGTGTAAATTATTTGTAGGGGGTCCTTTTTGGTGGGGTTCCCTTGCAACGGGTGGCCCTTGTGATGGAGGGTCTTAGAGGTAAGGATCTTAGTGGTTAAGGGATTCATTGAGGTGGAAAGTCTTATCAGTTAGGTGGCTTAACTGCACTGATGGTCTGGCTGATAGGAGGTTTATTGCAGTTGGGGGTCTGGTCTTGTAGTTAGGAGGTTAATGGAACCAAAGAACGTCCACAGCACTCCAAAATATTAACAGCAATTTATTGTAATGAATAAAAAGCGACATTTTGGGGGTCACAGCCCCTTAATCATGCTTGTGGGCTGTGACCCCGAAACGTTGCTTTTTTATTCATTACAATAAATTGCTGCTAATATTTTGGAGTGCTGTGGACGTTCTTTGGTTCCATTGGCTGTTTGGAGATTCAGCAGTATCTCCTGTCTACACGTGCACCCCTTACACAGTTGTGCTGTACCCATTCTTATTTCTTGGTTAGGAGGTTAATGGTATTGGGATCTGACATTTAGGGGTTAATAGTGTTAGTGGTCTTAGCAGTTAGGGAATAATTGTATCAAGGATCATGGAGGTTTAGAGGATAATAGATGTGAGTGCAGTGTGTGTTAAAGCGGATTAGTTGATAAAAGCTGTGGGGAGTTAGGGGTAGTTATTTGCTGTGGTTTAAGGGACTTGTAGCTCTGATTAAGCTATTATTGTGTGTGGTAAAAGTTTACAACAGCTTTTAAAAAAATGGTAATAAAAGTTGATGACTGCATGTATTGTACATGCAATTATTAACTTGTAATGAATTGGTAAAGTTAGTTAGCATGCTAATTAGTGCATCATCTCATTATTAGTATAGTGTGTGCAAATTTAGGAGCATGCATGAGACAAGTCTAGTTATATTTTAAAACCAATTATTTGTATCAACGTGATCATTATCGATCTTAAAGGGACATTCTAGTCAAAATAGTAATCCACATGGATGCATTTCAGATTTGAGTAGAAGCATTTTTGTAATATACATGTAATAGTAAAAATGCTTCTTTTACAAACTAAAGCTGTTTCAAAAGTGTATTTAAGTTTACTTAAAGAGCCTAAGGTGCTTGTTCCATCTGGTAATGACTCAATGGGGCCTATCTATCAAGCTCCGAAAGGAGCTTGACGGCTCGTTTTTATGGCGAGTCTTCAGACTCACCAGAAACAGCAGTTATGAAGCAGCGGTCACAAAGACCGCTGCTCCATAACCCAGTCCGCCTGCTCTGAGCAGGCGGACAGGAATCACAACAATTCAACCCGATCGAGTACGATCGGGTTGATTGACACCTCCCTGCTGGCGGACGATTGGCCGCGAGTCTGCAGGGGGCGGCATTGCAACAGCAGCTCTTGTGAGCTGCTGGTGAAATGTTAAATGCGGAGAGCGTATTGCTCTCTGCATTCAGCGATGTCTTGCGGACCTGATCCGCACTATCGGATCAGGTCTGCAAGTCATTTCTTTAATAGGCCTCAATTTGTTAATTGCTGACATGATACAAGTCCCACTGGTTCTCTGATCAGCTGCAGTATTTAAAATTCTGGTGCACTGATAAAATCTAGCTATGCTTCACATGCACGTGCAGCAAAAAATATTAACACTAAAGCAGTGATAAGTTTTACTAGAAGCATTTTTGCCAATGCATGTATATTGCAAATATGTTTCTATTCAAAGATATAATTCAACTATGTGCATTTAAATTTTGACTAGGCTGTCCCTTAAATAACACTCAACTTGTAATCTGATCCTATCTTTTTATTTATTATTAAGAGCCTCAAAAATAGCAGCTTCCAACCAAAACGCAGCCAGTCATTGACTATGAATATGTTAAAGTGTTAAACCTTTTTGTGTGGGTTAAAAAATAAAAATTATTCTTACCTGATAAATTATTTTCTTTCTTGGTACTGAGAGTCCACGAAATCTATTCTTACATATAGGAATTACATCACCTGGCCAACAGGAGGAGGCAAAGACACCCCAACCAAAGCATTCAGATGTCCCTCTAACTTCCCCTCCTTCCCAATGGTTCATATCCGAGGATAAGGAAAAGTAAGTGAGATACACTAGGTAAAAGGTTCAAGCTGGGAACTCCTGCCAAAACATTAGAATAGAGCGAATTAGTGAACTCTCACTACCAAGAAAGAAAATTATTAATCAGGTAAGAATACATTTTATTTTATTTCTAATGGCAGTGAGAGTCCACAAAATCCATTCTTATATATGGGAATATAAACCCAAGCTGTGGATTCCACCATAAAAGAAGGGCAGGAAACAGTACAAGGCAGTTTCTTAAACACTAGGCACAACCGCCTGAAGAACTTTCCTGCCAAAGGAAGCTTCTACAGATGCAAAAACATCAAACTGATAAAATGTTGTGAACATATGTAAAGAAGACTAGGTAGCAGCTTTGCAAATTTGTTCGACCAAAGTCTCATTTTTGAAAGCCCAAGATGTAGACACTGAACGTGTGGAATGAGCATTTATATGTGTCGGAGGCTGATGACCGGCCTCCATGTAAGCCATTCGAATAAGATTCCTCAACCAAGAAGGAAGTAGCCGTAGCCTTCTGACCCCTGCGCTTACCTGAGAAAATAGCAAACAAACTGTCACTGGCAAAAATCCTTAGTAGCATGAAGGTAAAACTTTAAAGCCCTTACCACATCTAAATGATGTAAAAACCTGTCCTTAGATGAACAAGGATTAGGACATAAAGATGGCACCACAATCTCCTGACTTATGTTTTCAGTCGAAACTACCTTGGGCAGGAAACCTGGTTTGTTCCTCAAAAAACTAGGTAAGGGGGATCACACAGTAGAGCCGACAATTCTGAAACTCTACAGACAGAGGATATTGCCAACAAGGATAACACTTTCCAAGAAACAAATTTCAAATCTAAGGAATGCATAGGTTCAAATAGAACATACTGCAAAACCTTGAGAAAAAGATTAAGACTCCATGGAGGAGCAATTGGTTTAAATACTGGTTTGATTCTAATGAGAGACTAAACAAAAGATTGAACTTCGGGCAACCGTGCCAACTTTTTATGAAACAAAACAGATAGAGACGAAATCAGCCTCTTAAAAGAACTAGACGAGAGACCCTTGTCAAGTACCTCCTGAAGAAACTCAGCACACCAACACAAAGATTACAAGTAGTGCGCTATACCGGGTGCGTAAATAATGCAAACAAATGAGCGGTATCTCACTCTCCTTAGCGCTGCCATTACAAGTTACTTTTGTTGTGCGGTACGGTGCAATAAGCTCCATATCGCACAAAACCCAAGGCCTGACTTTACCTGCTCATGCACGCTTTCCCCCATATACATCAATGGTTAGAAAGTGTTAGACAAAAACTAACACCTGGGATCGCGGAATGGTGATCGCTGTAACGCAATCCCCATTGATGTATATGGGGAAAAGAAAGTTTATTATAAATCTCACACCCTTACATAAACCCCTAGTTTAAATACCCCTAATCCGCCACCCGCCGACATCGTCGACACTAAATAAACTTATTAACCCCAAATCTGCCGCACACCCTCATCACCCCCGCGATGGAGGAAGACTTCTTGCCGCCTGAATGAAGATGGATGTCCGGACTTCAGGAACTTTCAGTAGATTTCCTGGGGTTAGTTTTTATTTGTTTGGGTGTTTTTTTTTTTTTTTAGATTAGGGCTTTTTTATTGTAATGGGCAGTAAAAGAGCTGAATGCCATTTTAAGGGCAATGTCCATACAAATGTCCCTTTAGGGGCAATGGGTAGCTTAGATTTTTTTAAACTTAGATTTTTTATGTTGGGGGGTTGGTTGGGTGGGGGGTTTACTGTTAGGGGGGACTTTGTATTTTTTTTAATGTAAAAGAGCTGTTTAATTTTAAGGGTTATTGGTAGTTTATTGTTAGGTTAGGTGGTGTTTTTTTTTAAGGGCATTAGATTAGGTGTAATTTTTATTATTTTGGATAATTCCGTTTATTATTTTTGTAATTTTAATGTTTTTTTTTATTTTAATAGGTTTAGTTTAGTATTAGTGCTGTGGTGGCCAGCGGTTTAGGGGTTAATAGGTTTATTATAGTAGTAGCGATGTCAGGGGTGGTGGTTTAGGGGTTAATAGCTTTATATAGTGTTGGACATGTGGGTGGACGGCAGATTAGGGGTTAATAAGTTTAATATAGTATTTGCAATGCAGAGGGTTAATAGGTAGTTTATGGGTGTTAATTGTAACATTTTAGTCATGAGTTTTGTGAAACATTTTTGTTTTGCAAAATCCAAAACTACTGGTCTCAGATCGCGGAATGGATCGCGGCGGTCTAGACCATAATAAATTTTAGCCAGAACCAACAACCTGTAATATGGCGCTATGAAAATGTCATTTTTTGAGTGCAGAATGGTGAGTTGCGTTACAGGCTAAAACGCTTGTGGTACATATATTGCCGCAACTTGTAATACAGGAGACCTGCCATTCCAAGTGCAATGGCCAATTTTTCAGCGGTATAGCTGTACCGCACCATACTGCAAATCTTGTAATCTAGGTCCAAGACAGGTAAACCCTCCACACCTTATTCTAGATTTGTCTTGTGACAGATTTATGTGCCTGAAAAGATTCAGAGAACCCTCTTTGAGCCAGAGTTGTTCAATCTCCATGCAGTCAGCATCTGAGAAACTAAATTTTAATAGAACCGACCTTGAGCTAAAAGGCTCTCTGAGGAAGACACTATGGTGGTCTGCATACCAGGTCCTGCATGGCCACAATTGCTGACAACCTCTCCTGTTTTATCCTCGCTATGACCCGGGGAAGAAGCACTATTGGAAGAAACAGATAGACCAGATGATAAATCCAGGGAACGCCAAAACATCTTCTACTTCTGCCATAGGGTCCCTTATCTGGGAAGCTTGAAATTGAGACTAGACGTCATCATATCTATCTGTTTAATTCCCCATAAGGGGACAATCTGGTTGAAAATCTCTTGATTGAGACACCATTCTCCGGAATGGAGAGTCTGTCCACTGAGATAATCTGCTTCCCAGTTCTCCACTCCTTGAATGTGAAAAGGCTGAGTTTAGACATTGGTTACTTTCGGCCCAGTTCAGTATGTGAGTCACCTCCTTCATAGCTAAGGAACGGCGATTCCCCACCCCTAGTGATTGATATACGCCACCTCAGTGACTTTTTTCTTTTAACTGAAATCAAATAGAATGGACTGAACTCAGCTTAAGCCATGCTAAAAGAGCAATGAAGATGGCTCTGAGCTTCAGAATGTTTATGGGTAAGGGCATCTCCTGAGGGGAACACATCCCCTAAACTCTCCTGGAACCCCAGACCGGTCCCTACCCAGATAGCCTTGCATCCATAGTTATTATTTCCCAGGATGGGCAGAAGTGGTCCTCCAGGTGGGACTTCTGCCCGTCTGGAGGACCACCTCTGCCAGATTCGTTGAGGACTTTGGCCTGGTTGGGTGAAGAATTATCCCGGTAAGGTGATCTTCAAGGGGTTAGTGTTAGTTTTTTTTAAGGGGGTATTGGGTGGGTTTTAGAGTAGGGTTGGTTGTGTGGGTGGTGGGTTTTAATGTTGGGGGGGAATTTGTAATTTTTTTTACAGGTAAAAGAGCTGATTACTTTGGGACAATGCCCTGCAAAAGGCCCTTTTAAGGGCTATTTGTAATTTAGTGTAGGGTAGGGCTTTTTTTATTTTGGGGGGGCTTTTTATTTTGTTAGGGGGATTAGATTAGGTGTAATTAGTTTAAAAATCTTGTAATTTGTTTATTATTTTCTGTAATTTAGTGTTGTTTTTTTGTACTTTAGATCATTTTATTTAATTGTATTTAATCTAGGGAATTAATTTAATTATAGTGTAGTGTTAGGTGTAATTGTAACTTAGTTTAGGTTTTATTTTACAGGTACTTTTGTATTTATTTTAACTAGGTAGTTATTAAATAGTTAATAACTACCTAGGCTCGCCACAAATACGCTGAGGAATTCCAGTGTATTTGCGGTTGGCGGCTTGATAAATAGATGTCCAAGTCTTTAGAAACTCCTTAAGTAAGTACCCCAAGGTGTTCCATTTTGAATCTAAAAGGGAAGTCCTCATCATCCTTATCAAATTCTTTAGAGGACTCAGAAGAAGAAAGTTCACCCTAGAAAGAGAAGGCTCTTGAACTAAGATCTGTTCATGTCTGCCTTTGGAAAAGCAATATGACCATCAGGTCTAGAATCAGAAAAGCAATGATTAAAGTTTCCTTCACGCTTGCTGGCAGGCGGTAGTGCTCCCAAAGCAGCAGGAAAATAAAAATTTGCCCTGAGACACTGGGACAACCCTGTTCTGAACTAGAGAGCCAGATACCACCGACTGAGACGTCAGGGGAGGGGAACATACTGCAGTAGGCTGGCTGCTAGATCCTATACAATCATACAATAGTAATAAGGATATTACTATAATAACCCTTGGCGCTAACGTGTAGCTAAAATTGGTAATGCAGAGGTTCTAATTATTGTATAGTATAAACAATAAATTACCTTGGTGCAAATGGAAATGATAATTCCTTGCAAAAATGTGAAAACTAGGTAGTTGATTATGGGATGCGCTTAAGGATGAACAAGAGTAATGGTGCAAGTAAAAAATAAACAAATTTTATTACAATCTTAATCGTGCACAGAAATATTTTTTTTTTTTTTTTTTTTTTAAAACAAAATTTAAAAGACACTCTGATCAGGCGTTTGACAATGTAGTATCAATAAAAATCCCTAAAAACCTCAAAATAAAATTGCATAAAAGAAATAACAATAAAACAACAATGAGACAATCACTATCACAAATGGTTAATTCGAGATAGAGAACAAAGATCCCATTGGAAACCAAGGAAGATCCACGTCAGCTGGAAGTTAGTGGTATTTTAACCGGAGCTGTAACGAGATGAGATCCAAATGAACAGACAGGAAGAGAGCCAAAATTTAAGGTGTTCACTTATTACTTACACCGAAAATGCTCTATGAAGTCCCAGCTGTCTCTCTATAGCGGTCCTGGATTAGATCACTGCTGGATGGATCCCCGAAATGAAGGAAAACCTCTTGTCTTTTACAATCCGTATCAGCAATCACACCAGATAAACCAAAATGTGCTCTGGGTCTCTGTGCGGTCTCGGCGCTGGTAATTAGTTCCAGTCACCTGTGTGTTAGAAAAGTGGGCGGAGCAACGCGTTTCAGCCTGGTCTGGGCCTTTGTCAAGCTCCTGATAGATGGGAGGTCAGGTCTTTTATACCGTCACCCCTTCCTTAGGGGTCACCATTCACAGAAAAAAAGCCTTTTGGAGTCACTTTCTGAGCCACAGGACCCTCTCACATGAATCTGCATGCATTGCCTTGTAAATCAACTGTGCAGCTTCAGCTGCACAGTTGATTTACAAGGCAATGCATGCAGATTCATGTGAGAGGGTCCTGTGGCTCAGAAAGTGACTCCAAAAGGCTTTTTTTCTGTGAATGGTGACCCCTAAGGAAGGGGTGACGGTATAAAAGACCTGACCTCCCATCTATCAGGAGCTTGACAAAGGCCCAGACCGGGCTGAAACGCGTTGCTCCGCCCACTTTTCTAACACACAGGTGACTGGAACTAATTACCAGCGCCGAGACCGCACAGAGACCCAGAGCACATTTTGGTTTATCTGGTGTGATTGCTGATACGGATTGTAAAAGACAAGAGGTTTTCCTTCATTTCGGGGATCCATCCAGCAGTGATCTAATCCAGGACCGCTATAGAGAGACAGCTGGGACTTCATAGAGCATTTTCGGTGTAAGTAATAAGTGAACACCTTAAATTTTGGCTCTCTTCCTGTCTGTTCATTTGGATCTCATCTCGTTACAGCTCCGGTTAAAATACCACTAACTTCCAGCTGACGTGGATCTTCCTTGGTTTCCAATGGGATCTTTGTTCTCTATCTCGAATTAACCATTTGTGATAGTGATTGTCTCATTGTTGTTTTATTGTTATTTCTTTTATGCAATTTTATTTTGAGGTTTTTAGGGATTTTTATTGATACTACATTGTCAAACGCCTGATCAGAGTGTCTTTTAAATTTTGTTTTAAAAAAAATAAATAAATAAAAAAAAAAAAAATATTTCTGTGCACGATTAAGATTGTAATAAAATTTGTTTATTTTTTACTTGCACCATTACTCTTGTTCATCCTTAAGCGCATCCCATAATCAACTACCTAGTTTTCACATTTTTGCAAGGAATTATCATTTCCATTTGCACCAAGGTAATTTATTGTTTATACTATACAATAATTAGAACCTCTGCATTACCAATTTTAGCTACACGTTAGCGCCAAGGGTTATTATAGTAATATCCTTATTACTATTGTATGATTGTATTTCTCTCTGTGGAGTTTGAGGATACTCCATTTACCCAGTGGTTTATTGGTAACTTTCCCAGCGCAGGTTGATCACACCCCTCAGTACATGGCTGCTAGATCCTGCAAGCTGTGACTGTGGAATCTAAGAAGTATCTGGAGGACCAGGGGCCACAGAATGAGACTGCAGAAGTGGCATCAGACAAGAGTTGCAAAGCTGGGCTGGTGGGCACACTAATTACAATTTACAAAGAAGAGTTTTATTATCAATAAGAATCTCAGAGAGATCCCCTACAGGTGACACTTCAGCAGTCCCAGTATGCTCCATTGTACTTCTTACTCAGAATACCCACCAAAAGAAATGAAGTCCCACAGAGATCAATAATAAATAAATAAGAAGGTGAGAGGAATTAGATTGATACATCCCTTCAACCTTGCTCAGTAAATGAAGCTTGCTATATATCTCATCATTTACTGAGTCTTGCACAACATTTCTGCTCTATTTTCAGCAAAATATAACAAGTAAAATGCCCTCCTTCCCTGTTCTAAGGACTGGGCAAAATTATCTGGCCAAGTTTAAAACAAAAAATGCAATCTATCTATGCAACCTAAGGTTACCCCCCAGAATGCTCTGGCTGTCTCACCCCTCCTGGGGACATGTGAACACACCAGAGTGCTCTCTTGAAATGCTTTGCGCCCTCTGCTGAGGACACAGTAGCTGGAGAGAGGAGGTAGAGCGCACAAAGGAGGTAAAGCGCACACCAAAACTGTTTACACCAAGGCGCCAACAAGATCCTCACAGTCACTGAACAGGAAATCCCAAATCCAAAGATCTACGGTCCTTTAGTAGACATGATAAATGAACACAGCCAATAGGATTGAGCTCTCATCCTATTGGCTGATCCAATCAGCCAATAGGATTGAGCTTGCATTCTATTGGCTGATTGGAATAGCCAATAGAATGCGAGCTCAATCCTATTGGCTGATTGGAACAGCCAATAGGATTTTTTCCACCTTAATTCCTATTGGCTGATAGAATTATATCAGCCAATTGAAATGTAAGGGATGCCATCTTGGATGATGCCATTTAAAGGGAAACTTCATTCTTCAAGATTCGCCGTAAGAAGAGGATGCTCCGCACTAGATGTCTTAAAGATGGAGCCGTAATAGTGGTTAATACATTTATTTAGTTGCGGCGGTGTTGGGGAGCGGCGGGATAGGGGTTAATAACATTATGTATGTGGTGGCGATGTCGGGGCAGCAGATTAGGGCTGTTTAGACTCAGGGCTTATGTTATGGTGTTAGGTGTAAACATAACTTTTATTCTAGTATAGAAATCAATGGGATATCTGGCAGCATCGAACATGAGCTTTCGCTGGTTTCAGACTCCCATTGATTCCGGAATAGTGGCGAGCGTACCTGTTAGAAGTTTGATAAATGGCAAAAGGTGACAGATAATGCAGAATTTGTATTCGGAACATCTGTAATGACGTAAGCATCGATCTGTGTCGGATTAAGACCGGCAGATCATATGTTACATAATCACAAGTTTCAACTTTTGCTGGTCTGTAGGCTTTGATAAATGGGTCGAATCAGGCTTGCCACAATTACGCTGCAGAATTCCAGCGTATTTGCGGTTGACGGCTTGATAAATATCCCTCTATATCTGGAACACTTCACTATTTAGACTAGGGGCGTATTATGGCCTAAGTCAACAAGGCCCATGCCTAGGGCAGCAGATTTGGGAGGGGCAGCACATCTGTCATATCCTCTATCTAAAAGCCAGCACACAGTACAGTTAGCGATAATGTGCAGGCTTTTACAGAGAAGACAAGGCACATGCGTTAATTAAGGTAGTTTTTTACAAGCAGTGCTCCTTTAAACCGTTGCTTCATTTAGAGCCGCCGGCATTTTTGCAGTGGAAGCATTCTTGGTGAGAAACTTGGCCGGGGATATGCTTCCAAGTTGAGGCTGGAGGAGAAGACTTTGTGCTGATATGCTGCCTCCCCTTATCAGCTGTGGTGGGTCTGCGAGCGCAGTGCTTATTGCAGGTCTTAGCGGCTAACAGACTGGATGCATCTATGCACTGCTTAGATTAGCTTGTGTTGTCTAATCATAAATTCTCAGTGCTAATGTATGTTAGCTACTAATAGCTAGCTTTCTCTTCATTAATGAACCCATGGAGTAAATAGTAAACGGTCACTTAAAAAGTTTCATTACTTGATTAATGGTAATTACTGTATGTTGTTGCATGTAAAGGGCAGTGATTGTTTCAAAGTGTATTCTTCTTTCCCTACCTTCCTCTGTCCCTTCTTTCACTTTCTCCCTCCCTCCCTCCCTCCCTCCCTCCCTCCCTTCCTCCCTCAACTCACTTCCTCCCTCAACTCCCTCCCTTCTTTCTCTCAACTCCCTCCCTTGCTCCCTTCTTTCACTCCTTTCTTTCCCTCACCACTTTTCTCTTCTCTCTCTCTCTCCCTCCCTGCTTTGCTTTCCTTCCCGTTTTCCCCTCCCCTTCTTTTCTCTCCCTTCTCTCAGGGAGAAAATGGTATGTGATGCATGCAATTCATCCCACCTGTATGAAAGTGTTCTGCTAGCCCATTTTCTTAAGGTCTAAACCCCCTATTCCGTCCTCCAAACTGTAATAGCTTATCTAAATAAATAAGACAACACACACCATTGTTGGGAGAAAAAGAACCGGTCACGGTCCACGTTTATTAAATAAAAGCTTTAACTAGTGCCTAAGCGTTACTCTAATTACGCTTAGGCACTTAATCAACCTATCATCAAAACTTGGCAACAAGTTCATAATAAATCATCGTTGGCAGCATCTCTCCCTATCCTAGCCCCTACTAGCAGAGGGTCAAGGCCCCTTCCGATACCTGCAGCGTGACACCCGGCTGACACACCCAATGGCACTCAGAGAGAGTTGTGATGTTGAGAGATCTTCGGCCCACATTTGCGAGGGAGGGGACCCCCAGACCGGCGCTTAGCGGGCATAACCCCCCCTTATTTCTGGACCGTTACTGTTCTCTCTTTGTGCCCGCTCCCCAGGGCATTGACCACCCGCCTGCTGAGGCATATCCACCAACCCGGTAAGGCGACCCCTGTCAACAGGATCGTACAACCCAACTGCCAGGGGTGGATGGCTATATTAAAGACTCGGTCTTACTGCAGGCTAGCTCAATTAAACCTACCCCTGCCGAGTCGGCTTACCCTACTCAGCCGCTTATTTGCTGCCATTCACTTCTTCCATGGGACGGGTGGGCGGGAAAACCTTCTCCTTGAAGTCTGGAAACCGAAAGAGGCTGAAATCACTGCTGCAGGACCCTATAAAGGTAAGAACAGACACCGCCTCTCCACATGCAACATTGTAACAAACATGGCTTTAGCATTTCTCCAGACTTCAAGTTGGTAATCCCTTAATGTTGTTACTGGCCCACTAGAGGGCCCTCCACTATCATAAGGTCTAAACCCCCTATTCCGTCCTCCAAACTATAATAGCTTATCTAAATAAATAAGACAACACACACCATTGTTGGGAGAAAAAGAACCGGTCACGGTCCACGTTTATTAAATAAACGCTTTAACTAGTGCCTAAGCGTTACTCTAATTACGCTTAGGCACTTAATCAACCTATCATCAAAACTTGGCAACAAGTACGTAATAAATCATCGTTGGCGGCATCTCTCCCTATCCTAGCCCCTACTAGCAGATGGTCAAGGCCCCTTCCGATACCTGCAGCATGACACCCGGCTGACACGCCCAATGGCACTCAGAGAGAGTTGTGATGTTGAGAGATCTTCGGCCCACATTCGCAAGGGAGGGGACCCCCAGACCGGCACCTGGCAGGCATAACCCCCCCCCCCCTTATTTCTGGACCATCACTCTTCTCTCTTTGTGCCCGCTCCCAAGGGCATTGACCACCCGCCACAAGAGCCAGGTGAACTCTTGCCGCCAAAACAAAAAACCAACAGGCACCTATTCATCAACCACAACCATAAACAGTAACGATATTAACTAAACAGTAACAATAATAACAGCAATCACATAACCACATTTCTGAACTTTATGAAATAACCCTCAATAGGGCTCCCCTGATGTCCTTTAGAAAAATGTCCAGCCCAACGTCCGTCAGGTGGACCCCATCAGGCCTTAATAGGTCCTTTTTGTTGGCCGTGATAGTTTCGTGCCTGACCACGAAACCCCCCAAGCCCGTGACCGTCCTTCCCATCTCCCTATTGACCTTTTTGTGCACGTTATTCGTGGCCTTCTGGGTGACAATGTGTCTCCAATGCAGTCTTGCAACCACATTCGACCACCCCACAGTCACCTCCTTCAACCAAGTGTGCACCCAATGCACATCCGCTGACATTCTTTTTATCAGGTCCAATGCGGGTAGTGCCCCCAAATCATTGCCCCCGAGGTGCAGCACTAAAATATTAGGCCGCCCCCACCTTCTGTGCGCCTCCTGCAAGAGCGCTGGCAAATCAGCCCACAACAATCCCCTGCGCCCTAACCACCGGAAGCTTGCCTTGGACGTTGGGAATCCAAGTTGCTGTCCCTCCGGCGACCGCAGCGCCCTGATGTGAGCCCAGTGGACATATGAATGCCCAACAATCCACACGCGAACTGGCGGGGCTTTCTCATTTACAACACCTGGTAAAACAGAGTACACCATCATGAATTACCCGCCAAATTTGACCACAATTAAACCCCAGCCACCAGCAACTGCTACTTAATTTTGCCCCTTTGTCAGTCTAATGTATGTTTTATATTGCGTAGACTTCCATCTACCGAGACATTTAATCTCAGCTGCTGGGAGGCACTTCTGTGCCGTGCTAGTCGCTGCGCCTATTCTAAATGAATGCGGGGCAATCCTTTTTGGGTCCAACCCAGCTTTCTCAGCCACCTTAGCGAGCACCCTACAGAATTGGAACGCAGACAATGCTGACCCATCCTCATGTACAAAGAACAGCTCACCTCCCGCTGGTCGGGCAGACAGGTATTGTTCAATGCAACTGACCAGACAACTGTCAACACAATCTTGTTTAGTAAGTGGCAACCACGTCCCTCTACCTTCTTGGTCAGTTTTGGACCTTGGCACGAATAATAGAAGACCCCCGTCCATCACCCGTACGTGCTCAAACTGTACTCCTCCTGAGCCTTTCACCTTAGCAGATGCCACAAGCTCACCCACTAGGAGGGCTCCCGCAAATGCCACTGCGAAGGCAGCCCTAAACATCAGCCTCTCATAGTCAGACTTACAAACCAAAGCCACGCTCGAGGCTAACAGCCTCAGCCTGTCCTGTGTTATGGGCTCCCTCCGGTCCTTCGGCCGGGGTGCCACCCTTCCCCACCCTTTCAACACCTTCCTAACCAGAAAGGCTCCAGAGTGGTCCGCGTGACCCAAAGCTTTGTTAAAAAATGCAACAGCCGACAGTCTTCCTGCCGCACCAGCTCTACTGACCCCGTCATGCCTCAGCTGCGCCAACCAGTCTAAAATCTGCACCCTAGTGGCCCTTTGTACCTGCACGCCCCTTCGTAGACAGAAAGCTTCCCAGCTGTTCCAGTGGCTCCTGTATGCCGACCACGTCCTGGGCACCAAAGATGCCTTAATTAACGGTAAGATGGTTGCCCAATCTTCAACAACTGCCAAAGAAAAATTGGGCATGTTAGACCCTCAACCGCCGCCATGGGAGCTGCTTCCCTAAACTGCCCCCATTTAAATCGAGAGAGTGCATCAGCGATAACGTTATGCACACCTGGGACGTGTTTGGCGGTGAAGTGTATGTTACGCTGTAAGCAGCGCAACACCAAGTGCCTCAAGTAGCACACGACTGCTGGTGATGACGCCGACAACCTGTTAATGGCGTACACCACACTCATGTTGTCTGTCCAGAACACCACCGACCTATTGGCTAACCCAAATTTCAATAGCTACTACTATGGGGAATAGCTCTAACAAAGTCAGATTTTTAATGTAACCTGACGTCACCCACTCCCGTGGCCACGGAGCCGCGCTCCACTCCCCATCCAAATATGCCCCATAACAAAAACCGCCCGCTGCATCCGTGAACAGGTTCAGCAAACGGTTAGGTACCGGCAGGCGTCTCCATAAGCACACCCCGTTAAAGCTCTGAAGGAAATGATCCCAAACTGCCAGATTCTACCTCACCTCAGATGTGACGCATACCCATTTGGTGTGGCCAGTCGGGCTCTTCAATAGGCCCTCCAACCGACGGTTAAAAACTTGTCCCGGCGAAATTCAGCAAACCCAGTAAGGACTGGACATCCCTGACGCTGACCTTGTCCCTACTACTGGCTGCCCGTACTGCCACCAGCATACACGTCACCTTCTCCAATGGTAACCTGCATGTCTGCAGCACCGTGTCGATTTAAATTCCCAAGAATGTGAGACACGTGCACGGGCCCTGCGTTTTATCGTCCGCAAGCGGGACGCCAAAACGCCTCATCATATCCTGCATAATGCCCTTGAGCTGTTCGCACTCTGTTGAACCTGCTCTCCCTACCAATAAGAAATCGTCAAGGTAGTGGGCCAACGCTCCCCCCCCGAAGCCTTGTATACCACCCAATGGAGGAAAGAGCTGAAGCATTCAAACAACGAGCAAGACAGGGAGCACCCCATCGGCAAGCAACGGTCCACATAATATGCCCCCTCGAACTTCATGCCCATCAGTATGAAGGCCGAGGGATGCAAGGGCAGCAAGCGAAATGCTGACTCTATGTCCAGCTTCGCTAACAGTGCGCCCGGACCGCATGCCCTAACCACGTCCAGTGCCTTATCAAATGATTGATAATGTACCGAACTCATCTCGGGGTCAATAGCGTCATTGACCGAACTCCCTTTAGGGAAGGACAGGTGATGTATCAACCTGAACTTCCCTTCCTCCTTTTTTGGTACGACCCCCAATGGCGAGATCACCAGATCTCCCAATGGGCAATCCGCGAATGGGCCAGAGACCCTGCCCAATGCTACTTCCTTAGCCAATTTTTCTCTCACAACATGTGGGAACTCGTAGGCTGTTTTCAGGTTCCTATGCACCGCAGAACCCCTAACCGTCCCTGTAATTGGAATGTGAAAACCCCCCTCCAACCCTGACCTAAGCAATTCTGCCGCTTCCCGATCAGGGTAGTTATCCAGCCATATCTGCATGGCCGATAACCTAAGCGGGGTTGGTGCACTTGACCGCAACTCCCGGCTTAGGGGCTGGTTTGATCTGTCCCTGCTCTCTCCTTTTTCCACACTCAACTCCTGGGTGTGGTCCAGCGCAGAATTTACAGATGTGCCGAAAGGAGCAGTTACTCCCCCTGTTACACTGCTTGTCTTGGAACTTCCAACATTCCCTACCTCGTCTGCCGGGCCGTACCCCCTGACGTTGCTGCGTCTGGCGTGCCGCCACCGGGGAGGGGGAACCTCCCTCCAACCCCAGTTTAGACAACAGGTGCATGTCCTGGGTACCAAAATGCAGCAAAGGGTTACCAACCATCTTCCTCCTGAAGGCCATGTCATACTCCCGCCATGCGCCCTCCTTAAATCTCGTGTGTATATCCTCCACTGTCTCCTGGTATTTAAACAGGTTGTGTCCCTGTAAGGGCCACCTGTCTACATAGCACGCGGCTAAGACACGGAAGCATTTAAGCCATTCCTCGTATGTCTCCGCACTACGCACCCTCTTAGGGCCAGACCCATCGGCCGCCCTCTCTTTTGCCCTATAAGCATCCAGGGAGAGGACAAACACATTAATGTATTTACCCTCCTGAATCTTCTTTATGACCTTCTGTTTCAGATGTCCGTAAAGTGAGTGTACTAAACAGGGGTAAGTGTCCCCTTGCGCCGCCACCTTACGGGGCATCGGGCTCACCGGGGGCATATTGCCCCCTGGTCCCTGTGCCCCTTGAATCTCCATTGCCTGGCCTTTGGCCTCAGCCCTGTCCTTAGCCTGCGCCGACCCCATCTTTTTTATCCATCTGAACATTCTGCGCTGCCCCTTCCCCACTAGGCCTAGATCCTCCCCGCTTTCAGAGTCAGACCCAGACCCACTTGTGGAAGACCCTGTGTCAGTGTGCATAATGTCAGGTGCATGGCACTCACCGTCTCCTGGCGTCACAGCTCCTGTTGGCCCCTGCTGCGTTGCCATCAGTTGGCTGTTACTGGGCCCTGCCACCACCAAGGCGCTGTTTGCTCCAGACTCCATTCATGCTGCAGACTGCGGGGACAAATTAACTTGGGGAGTACTCCGTTCTACAGGAGGTGCATCAATAGAAGCACCCCTCCTTATCCCCCCTTGACTCTCACCCCCGTGCATGCCCAAAGCTCTAGCCACAGCACTCCTAACAGTCTGTTCCTGCACTGCCCCCTCCTGGGCGTGAGCACTGAACCCAGGCAGGGGCCTAGCGCTGTGAACTGCCCACAGAGCTGCTTCTACTGCCCTCCTAATGGTGTCCTCACTCAACCCTCCTTGCATTTGCACCATATCATACTGCCTGTCACGCTCCATGCCAACCTCTCTCATACGCTCGCCAGCCGCAACCTGGCTTGCCTGCTGATAACCATGCGTTATCCCCGCATGGGCCCAACCCTCATGCTGGCCATACCTGCCTTGGGAACCATGTGGCAGATCTAACCTATACGTTTGTCTACCATCTATCTCACTAGGCCCCGTGTGCCCACTCATCACACCTTCATTCCTCCTTGCCACCATTTGTGCCTCATCTGCAAAAATTACCATATGTTCTCTATATGTACTCCGCTCACTCGCCGCAGCAAACACCTGAGGCCTTCGTCCCACACTTTTGTTCAATTGTGCCTGCGCCTGTGCGCTGGTGCAAGGCCTCTTATCCGCTCTCATCATCACCTCAGAGTCCATCCGCAACTGACCGCGATTCACCCCTGCTTGCGCATGCGCACCAGCCCTTGGCCTGTCAGTCAGCCTTTCATCTGCGCCACACAACTGCCGCGCCCTACTCGGACCCCCACCTCTACTGCACGAGGTAAGTGCCCCCTCTCACACACCGCGGGCTCCATTGCTGCCCCTCCCGCGACCGGTAGTCTCCCCAAGTTACCTGTGGAGCTCCGGTCGCGTGAGGGTGTCTCCTCCGGCTCCTTCTTGCTCCCAAGATGGCGGCCGCTACCCTCCTCCTCAGATGAAATCTCGGAGGAGGAGTTCTCGCGTGAGCCGCCATCAGAGGGAGCCGTGACAGCTGCGCACTCTGCACTAACTGTGTTAGGCCGCACGCTCCCCACTTCACCACCGGGCGCCACAACGGCCCCCGAGCCCTGCGCATGGCCTGATAAGGATTGCGCTAGGGCTAGGACTGCCACCATGGCTTCCGGCGACAACGCCGCAAACTGCTCCCCAATGCCTGGCCCCAAGAGGCCCTGCCTACACTGCGCGACCTCGTGGCCCCTGCTGGGCCCACCCTGAGCCTCCCTATCTGCTTCCCCAGACCTCTGGGCCTGCGCTCCCACGTTGGGTGATCCCACTAGGGCCCCCTCACCCTGGGACTGAAAACTAGGGCCTCCCTCCCCCAACCCCACCCCTTTCTTCCCCTTCCCCTTATTGAAACGCCTGGCTGGTGGGGACTTTTGGGGTGTGGGGGGTACCAGATCTTCAGACTCGGGTTCTTGTCTTTGCTTTGCAGTTCCCTTCTTCCTGGCAGATAGCTCCACCACCTCCCTGTAATGCTTGGGAGGCACAGATTTCCTCCTAGATCTCTCCATGCTCCACTCTTTTGCAGCAAACTTCAGAAAACCTTCTCCTTGAAGTCTGGACACCGAAAGAGGCTGAAATCACTGCTGCAGGACCCTATAAAGGTAAGAACAGACACCGCCTCTCCACATGCAACATTGTAACAAACATGGCTTTAGCATTTCTCCAGACTTCAAGTTGGTAATCCCTTAATGTTGTTACTGGCCCACTAGAGGGCCCTCCACTATCATTTGAATTGTTATGTACAACAAACAAAACAAAACAATTTACGCATTGACCCCAAAAAATATTAAAGGGACACTGAACCCAAATTTTTTCTTTTGTAATTCAGAAAGAGCATGCAATTTTTAACAACTTTCTAATTTACTCCTATTATCAATTTTTCTTCGTTCTCTTGCTTCCATTATTTGAAAAAGAAGGCATCTAAGCTTTTTTTGGTTTCAGTACTCTGGACAGCACTTTTTTATTGGTGGATGAATTTATCCACCAGTCAGCAAGGACAACCCAGGTTGTTCACCAAAAATGGGCCGGCATCTAAACTTACATTCTTGCATTTCAAATAAAGATACCAAGAGAATGAAGAAATTTTGATAATAGGAGTAAATTAGAAAGTTGCTTAAAATTTCATGCTCAATCTAAATCACAAAAGAAAATTTTTGGGTACAGTGTCCCTTTAAGTGGAAAAAAGCCTAAAACCTTTGCAGGGGGGGTGGTTGCAGCAGAATTTTGAGTGCCTAGGGCAGCACAAAACATAAATACGCCACTGATTTAGAGATATCCTTTATAGAATTATGAATATTTGATATATACTGTATATATATTTAAATATGTATTTTTTGCATATTTTCCACATTTATTTCACAAAAAACAAACAAAAGTGTCATTGTCTGCCCATATAGGGTATACAATTGAACAGCTTATGGTAGATAAAGGCAGGCATTGTAGATAAGACTGTAAGCCTCTATGCACAGTATAATATACTATGATTCTGAACCCTATTTTAGACTGTTGAGCTTGATGGAAGCAATCAATGTCTCAGTTATGTTTATTACATATTAATGGAAGTGTTTAAAATATATTCTGTTCACAAACTCTTTTAAAACTTACAGTAGCAGTAAAATTGACAGAATCGTTAAAAATTTAAGTAGCCTCAGTCCAAAGAAACTATCTTTTCATTAAATTATTTTCCTGATTATAATTTTAATCCATTATTTTTCATGTATAGAGATGACTGTGGCAGAATGTCATACATAACATTTTGATTGCAAGTGTCTTGTAATAATAACATATAAATATAATATCTGAGACAGCGGGAAGAAAAAGGACTTCTGTAAATTCATAAAATAAAACTGTGATTTGAAATTGATTGAAAGTACAAATTTTTAAGGACCTGTCCAGAGAAAGTGCCAGTAATTGAACAGATGTTGTGTTTTGTAGCGGCAAAACATGTGCGTTGGAAATATTGTTACACTGCAACCCAATTTGTTTACAGTGGCTGTGGTCTTGTGTATCCTAGTGTAACTGTGCTTTTCAAACTCTGACTGCCTTTTAAGAGAATTCAGAATTTCACTCAAACTATAATGGTGCTTCTGGGATAAAGAGGACAAACACAAAGAGGTATTACTGTTGAAAGGATATGGATAAGGAAGGTGTTAATAAAGAAAATTAGTGAAAGCATCATTAAATAGAGACAGATGTATCCCTGAAAATGAAGCCCAGGAACATACCCTTTGAAAATACTGACCCCCCTTGCTGTGGGCAATTAGGAGCATATATAAATGAGGCTTGATTTTTATTTATTTTTTATTTTGGATGGTACCGAAATTAACAAACAATAGTTTAGGATGTCAGTCAACATCATGCCAGATCGAGTATTGTGGAGCTTTTCCTATGACACTTTACCTGTGAGGAAGTTATGTGGGGAAACTTTTTGTGAATATTCAACAAAGAGACATCAGATAACAAAAGTCTAAGGGCCTAATATTTAAAAGCTCGCCGCTGAAAGAAAGAAATGTGGTTACGATTGTAGATGATTGTAGATGAAGATCTAAAGAGAGATTACATACTAAGGAAATCTGCTTTCCAGATTTCCTTCCTAGGATGTGAAATATAGAAAAGTTTCTGTGTCCAATCAAAAAAAACTTGAAACTTCCTTCATTGATATGGAACTGCAAGTTCTCCCTTGATAGTGGATATAATTTAAAGCTATACCATTGTCTGAATGGAAAATTGGGTAAATGTCTCCTTTCAGGAGAGAACAGCTCTAAAGGGACCTAAAGATTGCACATCCAAGGTAATTATTGGTAGCCTCGCCTCCTGAGAAATCTAAACTCCCGGTTCTCTCCTCGACCACCAGACAGAACCCCAATGCAAAAGAATGTCGTCTGCAGGCATTATTTTCCAAGTTGATGGAATAAAGGATGCCCCCAGTAAAATAGTATGGAAAACTATCCAACAGGAGAGAGATTGGCTCACTAAAGAATCTCAAAGGATTATATGAGATAGTTAAGTGAAAATGTTTACACCATTGTCGAAGCATGCAAAGTTGAAGAGGTCTCATATGGAACATGCAAAAGGGAAGAAGATCTGATGCTGCAATCATTCAGACCTAACACTTCCATACATTGAGCTACAGATGGGTTGGAAATTTAGTGTAGTTCTGAGGAACCATTAGAGAAAGCTGCATAGTCAATAATGACTCCTAGAAAAGAGACTATTCATTGATGAGTAAGAGAACTCTTTTAAATTTATCTTCAACTATGTCTTCAAAGAAAACAATGTAGAATGTTGATATGAAATACAACTGAATGAAGACTAATATATTTTTTCAGGTATAGAGCCACTGAATTATATAAGTATTTATTACAGACACGAGAGTTACTAGAATCTTCATAAAAAAAAATCTGAGGTCTGTAGAAAGACCTAATGAAAGAGCCACAAACTGAAAAACATTGTTCTTAAAGGCAAATCTTAGAAGCTGGAAAGGTCTAGGAATAGGAAGGGAGGCATCCTTTAAATTAAATGTTGACATAAATTGAGTTGAATAAGGAGTAGAATTGTCAAGATTGTTACTATTTTGAAAATAGGAACTCTGAGAAATTTGATTAAAATTATTAAGTCCAGAATTGGTCCGAAAATTCTCTCTCTCTTGGGAATAATGAAAAAGGATGAAATAAAATCCTTAGCTTTGTTCCAAAATGTAAACTACAAATAATAACATTTTAAAAGTCTTTTGGAACGTGATACAGAAGACCCGTTCAGTGAAATTGCTTTGATTTGAAACCTATTCAGCAAACCTGGGAAAAATATGTTTATAACCCAATGATCTTGGATTACACTATTCACAAAGATCTTGGAGAGACTGTGATAGGCCTTCTAAAAAAAAGTTGTCAACTGCCCTCTGCCAGAAAAGAATACTTGGTTGAGGCATTGAAGTCCCAACTACAGAGTTTACAAACTATTAAAGGAACATTAAACTCAATTCTTTTCTTTTATTATTCAGATAGAGAATACCTATTTAAAAACATTCAAATTTACTTCTATTATTTAATTTGCTTCATTCTTTAGATATACTTTATTGAAGAAATAGCAATGCACATGGGTTAGCCAATCACACGAGGCATTTATGTGCAGCCACCAATCAGCAGCTTCTGAGCCTATCTAGATATGCTTTTTAGCAAAGGATATGAAGAGAAGGAACCACATTAGATAATAGAAGTAAATTAGAAAGTTGTTTAAAATTGCATGCTCTTTCTAAATCATGAAATAAAAAAAATGGGTTTCATGTCCCTTTAAATCCTGCAAAATAGACAATACAATTGTGCATACTTGGAGGAGACATAACTATCACAACTATAGATCGTACAAACCATTAAATCCTGAAGCAAAATCTGAAGCACTCCCTTGTATTGAGGAAACAGAGGGAGAGCAAGCGCTGTATTAGCCTAATAGGATCCATTCCAGTTATTGCAAAGATGAACTGGTAACTATCCTGCAAAATAGAAAATAAAATTGTTATCAGTGCATCTACCCTCTAAAGCAGTGTTTTTCAACCAGTGTGCCACAGCACACTAGCGTGCCGTGAGAGATCCTCAAGTGTGCCGCGGCAGACTGACAACAGTGTGACATATTTTTTAAATTTTGTTTGTTTTGATGTGACAGGCTCATCAGGCAGACAGGCAGGCATCATTTACAACCATGACATATTGACATTCATTCACAGACAATCATTATGATTGTTTGTGAATGAATGTCAATATGTCACATATAGTTTGTAGGAGGCATGGCATGACAGCACAGTACGTGTGTGTGTATGTGAGTATGTATGTATTATGTATGTGTGTGTATATATATATATATATAATATATATATATATATATATATACTGTATTAGGCTACAATGTGTGATTTTGTAAAATTTTGGGATGGTGGTGTGCCGTAGGATTTTTTAATGTAAAAAAGTGTGCCACGACAAAACATTTTTTGAAAATCACTGCTCTAAAGGATAATGTAAGGTAGTGGGGACAAATTTCACTATGCCCCATGGAAGAATACACAAACAGACAAATAAAATACAAGAACACAACCACCATTTTTTTTTACTATAGATACATGTAAAAACAGTAAATAAAATGAATGGAGAAAATGTAACTGGGACCTTGTAGAATAATGTACGAGACTTGAGACAAAGAACCTCTAGCAATAAGTATTAAAGGACCACTAAACACAGTAGAACAGCATAATCATCAAATGCATAATAAATATACAATGCATAAGCACTTAGTTTGAAAATCAGTAGTAGATTTTTTTCTGACAAATTTCATAGATAGTTTCGTTTCCCTTTTCACTGCATCATGTAACAGCCCTAAGACAATCACAAAATGCATTTACATATTTTATGTGAATCTTGCACATGCTCAGTGTTTAATTTTGACTTTAGTAGGCTTTAAAGGAAAAACTAATTGTGTAATAATAGTAAATAATAATAAAGCACTGCATAAAACTGATGCCCAGCATAATAATTAATACAAATATTGTATCCTTTAGTAATAAGACATTTGAATTTTTTTTATTGCACTCAGGAACAAAGGAACAGTTGCAGCATTTTAAAAAAGAAAAATAGCCCAGTTACTAAACATAAAATACACAAAGAGACTCCCCCTCACATTGCCAAACAGTTAAATCAATTTTACTGTATTTAGAACAAATGGTATGAGGTGGCATTGAGATGAAAGTCCCAGTTGAATTAGCTGAATAAGAAAAAACAGCTATTAACACATAATAAAGTTTCCATAATTACTCTACTAAGTATAAAAAGTCTATGTAATAAAGGTGGAATTAGTCTGTTACATGCGTATTGTCCCTGGCTATGATGTACCTAAAAATTGCTGTAACTACTAATACCCTGTAGGCTATGTGAGTGCAAAAATAGCTGCACTTTCCTCAGATGCATCCAATCTAAAGAGCATAGTGGTTGCAGAAAAGACTGCTTCCTGTAGAGAGCGTATCCAGTGCTGGATACATCACAGCCTCAAATCAGTCCGAGGACCCCTCTCAACGAAGAATCTGGAACACCTCAATTCTTCACCCACCTCCTATGCAGGCAAAGATTAGACCAGATAGATGGGAGGGCAGTCCTCTTAGAGTTTGAGAATCTTTGACTCCTCCTAGTGGCCAGGTGTTGAATATTTGTCTCCATACATCTGTAAATGTATGACCTGCTGACTGTATCAAATATATGGTTATGAAAATCTATTTTCCATATATATAAATGCAATAAACCCACTTGTCAATCCATGAAATCAAACAGGGTATTACACTACTATTTAGTTGTGGGGGGTGCTCAGTGCCAAAAAAAATAATTAGTTGAATGGAAAAGATTGACTGTATACAGCCTCTCTAATAGGAATGAAGGGAGCTTTAATGAATTAATAGTATGGGGCCGATTTATCACAACCCGAATGTGCTCCAATGTAATTGTTTCCGTGCAAGCCTTCAGGCTTGCCAGAAACAGAAGTCAACAAGCAGAAATCTTAAGACCGCTGCTTCATAACTTGTCCGCCTGCTCTGAGTCGGCAGACAGCAATCCGCCCAATCTCATATGATCGGGTTGATTGACACCCCTGCTAGCGGCCGATTAGCCTTGAATCTGCAGGGGGCGGCATTGCACAAGCAGTTCATCAGAACTGCTTGTGTAATGTTAAATCACGACAGCGTATGCTGTCGGTATTTAGTGATGCAGGGCAGACATGATTCATTATAGCAAATCATGTCCGCCCGGGATATAATAAATCTACCCCTATTTATGTTAACAAGCCTCTAGAATTTTTTTCCGTGCATTTCACATATATACAAGCAAATAAACTGTTTGGAATTACCTGTAAATAGTGTTAAAGATTTTTGAAAAGCCCTTACCACGACTTTTCAAAATGATCCTGAAAAGCTGTTGAAAACTGAGCTGAAAATGTTGCTCCTGGCCTACATTTGTATCCTATGAAATAGCGCTATTTAAACACATCAACATATATTTGTTGCTTGAAAAAAGGTTATGTTAAAGTTTTTTTTTTTTTTTTTTTACTTTTGAAGCTAACATAAAGTACATATTTGTGTTTAACTAAAACCAAGAGCCTGACTGCTTACTGGTTAATATGCAGAACTCCATTTTTTATTGGTTGACATTGACACACCTCACAATCATAAAAACAAAATTGTTGTTTTCTCAATACATGAACATTCATTTTGTAAAATTAAATAAATAAATCCTGCAATATGTCCCTTTAAACATGAATTTATAGAACTATCAAAATCTCTCTAATCCTTTTTTTATCCTATGGTGATAATTCAATAAAAGCATGCTAGACATCTACCAATCCTAAGAAATAAGTAATAACATACATTTGTCTCACTTTATTTAGATGATATACATCATATCTGTCAACTGGTAATTTTTGTACCTGAGAAATGCCAGTGATAATTTCAGGCTGGTGAGAATTCTCGCAATTCTAGCACAAAGCAGATAAATGTATAGTCTCACATATACAGAGGAATTGCCTTCCAGACACATCCAGATGTTGTATTTTTACTAAAAACACATTCTATTGTTCTGACATGCCACAAACATGATCAATATGGACTCTCAGCATGTTCTTGACATCCTACAAGTTTTGGCTTCAATGTCCGAACACTTAAGTAAATGACTGAGCGTCCCAGATGGAAGTTACTGACAGTCTGGGTGACAATGTCACTTGGTTTAAATTATCTTGCATTCCTGCAAGAGACTTACTTTGAAGACTTGAATACAAGGCGATCGTCTTTGCAAGTGATTGTTACAGAATAGAGGGCACTTCAAGGTCACACTTTGTCTCTGTAGCATAAGTCTAGGACAAAAATACCACAAGAACAAAATTAGGTTTTTAGTATCTGGAATGTACTTAAAATGAGCTTCAATTCTTTCTATGCTAGAGCATATAGATTTTCTAACAGTGTTCTTTCACTGCAGTAAACTGAATTCCTGTGCTCTTGATAAAATAAAAATGTAGAAGACAAATAAGATTTCAATAAAGAGCTTCATAGTTGGAGATGGGGAAAAAAAGACTTGATGAAGTACTGCACCTACCTAGCAGTACAAACAGTTAACATTCTCTTTATCACACCTAAGCATCACCTTAAAATGGGTTTCCACTTGTTCTTTCCTGTAAGATTACACTTATATATACATTAAAATGTCCTTGAATGTGCTTTATGAGTTTTTTTTTATTCAAAGTGATTCCATTTAATTTGAAAAACCTGCAGTAACTGATTTATCATCGTTCAAATGCCTTTGACACCATTATGTTTTGAAGGTTATAATTCAACAGCAGTATTCTTCCCTATCAGAAATCACCTTCCAAGTAGTTTATTCAAATGATTTTTAGACTTTTCAAATTAAAAAAGCCTTAAAACAAAAGAAACATATTTTGCTATAAATAACATCTATTGATTGATAATTATGGTAACTATAAGAATTATATGACACTTTTCATTGCACATGTGATGGACTGGAAATTAGATTGTGGAAATAATTAGAAAAATATACAACACACAATTTTTTTCTGTTTGAAGTCTCTATGAGTCCTGTAAAAGTTTCTATGAGTCCTGTTCTGTAAGCAGCCTGTAGGTGGCACATGATGCTGTAATGAGGGGGGAAGTGACATTCTGGCCAGAATTGGAAATACAAGAAAGTGCCAGAATAATAACTGCTTTTGCTTCTCATTATTCTACAGGTGTGTAAATCTGTTTAAACAATATAATTTTAGCTAAAACTGACAAGTAAAAGACTCATATGGGATCATGAATTGTGTATGTTCAGTTAAAAGCAAGTATTGAGTGTTGTATGATAAGTTTATTAGTGAGTGATTAATGCAAGATATAAAAGCAAACAATGTTTACTGTATCATTAAAAATAAGGGTTAAACCCAACAAATGCACAATGATTACATATATTTCATGTGTACCTTTGATAGATTCATATGTTAAGCCTTACTTTGTGTTATATTGATTGATGTATTTTGCCATGTGGTGTACAGACATATAAAATGGCAGTTAGCAGTTATGTGTCATTAAAGAGTTAAAAGAGAGAAAATACTTTATGTTAAAAAGTAATGCAAACTGTGATTCGTTAAAATCTGTTTTGTCATTTATGAAAGAGTATTTAAGTTTTATGAGTATGTTGAACTTGTGTATATAAATAGTGTAAGTGAAACACAAAACACTTGTTTAATATGATATAAGTGTATTGCAAATGGCATACAATGTAAAAAAACTGTTTTCTATGCTGTTATTAGCAGAACACATGCCTTTAGACACAGCAGTGTGATATTTAGGTGGCCATGCAACGAAGTTGCAGGACAACCTATTGTTATTGTCAAGATTATTATTATTATTTTTTTTTTTTTTTTTTATTATTATTATTATTATTATTATTCCGCCACTTTTTCAATTGCTTATAAAAACAACAGCATAACTAAAAAACTCATGAAACTTGGCACTATGCTAAAGATCTATACTGTGCATAATCCTATGCAAAACAAATCTCATAGGTCATGTGATCTAGCAGCCATATTGCTTTTTGCGACAAATTTCGACAACCGCTTGAAAATCTTCTTCTCCAGAACTGCTTATGTTACAGCTGTGAAACTTGCTGTGTGTACTGCTGTACTGACCTAGAATAAAGTTTGTTCAAGAGAAGTAATTTAGTCACATGACCTAGCTGCCATTTTGAATTGTGCGAAAATCTTTAAACATCTTCTTCTCTGCAACCGCTAAGTGAAATGAAGCGCAATTTTGTACATGTGCTCCTTGCAAGGTCCTCTACCAAGTTTGTTCAAACTGCAAATTTTCCATAATCAACATGGCTGCTATGAGCCATTCGCCTTTTTATCGCTGTTTAATTGCGTAAATTTGCACTTTATGCATTATGTTTACACTATTTAACTATATTACAGTGTAGCAGACACATGGGTACACATAGTCATGACCCCTAAAGGCAATATTGCAGTAAAAATTTGCACTGCGCAGTCGCCTTCGTGAAATAAAACATTTGCAAATTTTCATAAAACTTCTGCAAATTGTAGAGGTCTATAGTGGGCATTAGTATGTGCAATTTGAAAGCCATACAATGCATAGCTTGGCGGCCATTTTGTTTCGTATGCGCGTTTTTTAAAAACTACAAAAATCTTCTTCTCCGAAACCGCTTATGGCACAGACTTGAAATTTTGTTTACAGAGTTATCTGATGACTAATATTCAGATTTGTTCAAGAGAATTTGATAGGTCATGTGGTTTGGCAGCCATTTTGAATTGTTAAAAAACGCTTAACAATATTTTTAAATTAATAATAAAACAAAAACCGTTTTACAAAAATGCTTTATTTTTGCCATGTTTATTGACATCTATGGTGACAATTATTGTGCATAATATGGAGGCTGTATATCATATGATCTGGCAGCCATTTTGTTTTATGTGAATATTTTGAAAATCTATTTTCTCTGCAACTGCTTATGTTAGAACTGTGAAACTTGCTGTATAACCTTATATTGTGACCTAGAGTCACAGTTGTTCATGTTGAAGGAATTGGTCCCAAGCTGTGGCAGCCATATTGGTTTACGCGAAAATTTCAAAAATGTGTTTTCTTTCCAACCGCTTATGTTAAAGCTGTGAAATTTGCTGTATAACCATATATTGTCACCTAGAGTTACATCTGATCGTGATGAAAGTATTGGTCATATGGTGGGGCAGCCATCTTGAAAAACGCAAAAATTTCGAAAATGTGTTTTCTTTCCAACTGCTAATGTTAGAATAGTAAAAACTTCTATAAAGCTTTATATTGTCACTTAGCTGCTTGTATGTCATTGCAATGTCTTAGCTGCTTGTATGTCATTGCAATGTTGATGCGCATGGCCACCTCTATCGCTGCTTGCAGCTATATTTGTTTATTGCAATGGTATAAGATGTAAAAAACTGTTTTCTATGCTGTTATTAGCGGAACACGTGCCTTTAGACACAGCAGTGTGATATATGTTTATTGCAATGGTATAAGATGTAAAAAACTGTTTTCTATGCTGTTATTAGCGGAACACATGCCTTTAGACACAGCAGTGTGATATTTAGGTGGCCATGCAACGAAGTTGCAGGACAACCTATTGTTATTGTCAGGATTATTATTATTATTATTATTATTATTTTTTTTTTTTTTATTATTATTATTATTATTCCGCCACTTTTTCTATTGCCCATAACTTTTGAACTGCTAAAGCAAAGCTCTTGAAATCAGGTATGCTGGTACAGCCTATTGCTCTGCTACATCTCATGCAATATTGAACTCATAGGTCATAAGGTTACGCAGCCATATTGTTTTTTGCGACAAATTTCGATAAACGCTTAATAATCTTTATCTCCGGAACTGCTAATGTTACAACTTTGAAACTTGCTGTGCTCAGTGCTGCTATGAACTAGATTTGCCATTGCTCAACAGAAGTACCTTGGTCACATGATGTAGCAGCCATCTTGCATTTTGCGAAAATCTTTAAACATCTTCTTCTCTTAAACCGCTTAGTGCAATAAAGCGCAATTTTGCACATATGCTCCTTGCAAGGTCCTCTACCAAGTTTGTTAAAATTGCGATTTTTACATAATCAACATTGCTGCTGTGAGACATTAACCTTTTTATCGCCATTTATTTGCGTAATTTTGCACTTTATACATTAGTTTTACAATGTTTAACAATATTACAGTGTAATAGACACATGATTACACATAGTCATAACCCTTAAAGACAATATTGCAGTTAAAATTCGCATTGCGCAATCGCCTTCGTGTAATAAAACATTTGCAAATTTTCATGAAACTTCTGCAAATTGTAGAGGTCTATAGTGAGCATTAGTATGTGCAATTTGAAAGCCATACATTGCATAGCTTGGCGGCCATTTTGTTTCGTATGCGCCATTTTTACAAACTATAAAAATCTTCTTCTCCGAAACCGCTTATGGGACAGACTTGAAATTTTGTTTATAGAGTTATATTATGACTAACATTCAGATTTGTTCAAGAGAAGTTGATACGTCATGTGGTTTGGCAGCCATTTTGAATTGTTCAAAATTGCTTAACAATATTTTTAAACTAATAATAAAACAAAAACCGTTTTACAAAAATGCTTTATTTTTGCCATGTTTATTGACAACTATAGTGCGCACTATTGTGCTTAATATGGAGGCTGTATATCTTACGATCGGGCGGCCATCTTGGTTTACGCGAAAATTTCGAAAGTCTATTTTCTCTGCAACCGCTTATGTAAGAACTGTGAAATTTGCTGTACAGTCTTATATTGTGACCTAGATTCACAATTGCTCATTAGGAGAGAATCAGTCACATGATGCGGCAGCAATATCGGTTTTATGTTTATCGTAATTATTTGTAATTCAATACTGCCTCTTTTGAGTCAATTGCTCACAAAACACAAATTACTTATCCTAAACTCTTGAAATCAGGTATGCTGGTACAGCCTATTGCAATGCTTTATCTCATGCAATATTGAACTGATAGGTCATAAGGTTACGCAGCCATATTGTTTTATGCGACAAATTTCGAGAACTGCTTAATAATCTTTAGCTCTGGAACTGCTTATGTTGCAACTTTGAAACTTGCTGTGCTCAGTGCTTCTATGACCTAGATTTGCCATTGCTCAACAGAAGTGCCTTGGTCACATGATGTAGCAGCCATCTTGCATTTTGCGAAAATCTTTAAACATCTTCTTCTCTTAAACCACTTAGTGCAATAAAGCGCAATTTTGCACATATGCTCCTTGCAAGTTCCTCTACCAAGTTTGTTAAAATTGCGATTTTTCCATAATCAACATGGCTGCTGTGAGACATTAACCTTTTTATCGCCATTTAAAAGCGTAATTTTGCACCTTATACATTAGTTTTACAATATTTAACAATATTACAGTGTAATAGACACATGATTACACATAGTCATAACCCTCAAAGACAATATTGCAGTTAAAATTCGCACTGCGCAGTCGCCTTCGTGAAATAAAACATTTGCAAATTTTCATGAAACTTCTGAAAATTGTAGAGGTCTATAGTGAGCATTAGTATGTGCAATTTGAAAGCCATACATTGCATAGCTTGGCGGCCATTTTGTTTCGTATGCACTGTTTTTAAAAGCTACAAAAATCTTCTTCTCCTAAACCGCTTATGGCACACACTTGAAATTTTGTTTACAGAGTTATGTTATGACTAACATTCAGATTTGTTCAAGAGAAGTTGATAGGTCATGTGGTTTGGCAGCCATTTTGAATTGTTCAAAAACGCTTAACGATATTTTTAAATTATTAATAAAACAACAACCGTTTTACAAAAATGCTTTATTTTTGCCATGTGTATTGACATCTATAGTGAGAACTATTGTGCATAATATAGAGGCTTTATATTATATGATCTGGCAGCCATTTTGTTTTACGCGAAAATTTCAAAAATCTATTTTCTCTGCAACCACTTATGTTAGAACTGTGAAACTTGCTGTATAACCTTATATTGTGACCTAGATACACAGTTGTTCATGTTGATGGAATTATTTACAAGCTGTGGCAGCCATATTGATTTACGCGAAAATTTTGAAAATGTGATTTCTTTGCAACCGCTTATGTTAAATCTTTGAAATTTGCTGTATAGCTATATATTGTGACTTAGCAGCTTGTATGCCATTGCAAAGTCGCTGCGCATGGCCACCTCTATCGCTGCTTGCAGCTATATTTGTTTATTGCAATGGTATAAGATGTAAAAAACTGTTTTCTATGCTGTTATTAGCGGAACACATGCCTTTAGACACAGCAGTGTGATATTTAGGTGGCCATGCAACGAAGTTGCAGGACAACCTATTGTTATTGTCAGGATTATTATTATTATTATTATTATTTTTTTTTATTTTTTTATTATTATTATTATTATTATTATTCCGCCACTTTTTCTATTGCCCATAACTTTTGAACTGCTAAAGCAAAGCTCTTGAAATCAGGTATGCTAGTACAGCCTATTGCTCTGCTACATCTCATGCAATATTGAACTCATAGGTCATAAGGTTACGCAGCCATATTGCTTTTTGCGACAAATTTTGATAAACGCTTAATAATCTTTATCTCCGGAACTGCTAATGTTACAACTTTGAAACTTGCTGTGCTCAGTGCTGCTATGACCTAGATTTGCCATTGCTCAACAGAAGTGCCTTGGTCACATGATGTAGCCGCCATCTTGCATTTTGCGAAAATCTTTAAACATCTTCTTCTCTTAAACCGCTTAGTGCAATAAAGCGCAATTTTGCACATATGCTCCTTGCAAGTTCCTCTACCAAGTTTGTTAAAATTGCGATTTTTCCTTAATCAACATGGCTGCTATGAGACATTAACCTTTTTATCGCCAATTTTGCACTTTATACATTAATTTTACAATATTTAACAATATTACAGTGTAATAGACACATGATTACACATAGTCATAACCCTTAAAGACAATATTGCAGTCAAAATTCGAATTGCGCAATCGCCTTCGTGAAATAAAACATTTGCAAATTTTCATGAAACTTCTGCAAATTGTAGAGGTCTATAGTGAGCATTAGTATGTGCAATTTGAAAGCCATACATTGCATAGCTTGGCGGCCATTTTGTTTCGTATGCGCCATTTTTAAAAGCTATAAAAATCTTCTTCTCCGAAACCGCTTATGGTACAGACTTGAAATTTTGTTTATAGAGTTATCTTATGACTATCATTCAGATTTGTTCAAGAGAAGTTGATACGTCATGTGGTTTGGCAGCCATTTTGAATTGTTCAAAATTGGTTAACGATATATTTAAATTAATAATAAAACAAAAACCGTTTTACAAAAATGCTTTATTTTTGCCATGTTTATTGACATCTATAGTGAGCACTATTGTGCATAATATGGAGGCTGTATATCTTACGATCTGGCAGCCATCTTGGTTTACGCGAAAATTTCGAAAGTCTATTTTCTCTGCAACCGCTTATGTAAGAACTGTGAAATTTGCTGTACAGTCTTTTATTGTGAGCTAGATTCACAATTGCTCATTAGGAGAGAATCAGTCACATGATGCGGCAGCAATATCGGTTTTATGTTTATCGTAATTATTTGTAATTCAATACTGCCTCTTTTGAGTCAATTGCTCACAAAACACAAATTACTTATGCTAAACTCTTGAAATCAGGTATGCTGGTACAGATTATTGCAATGCATTCAGATTTGTTCAAGAGAAGTTGATACGTCATGTGGTTTGGCAGCCATTTTGAATTGTTCAAAATTGCTTAACGATATTTTTAAATTAATAATAAAACAAAAACCGTTTTACAAAAATGCTTTATTTTTGCCATGTTTATTGACATCTATGCTGAGAATTATTGTGCATAATATGGAGGCTGTATATCATGTGATCTGGCAGCCATTTTGTTTTATGCGAAAATTTCACAAATCTATTTTCTCTGCAACTGCTTATGTTAGAACTGTGAAACTTGCTGTATAACTTTATATTGTGACCTAGAGTCACAGTTGTTCATGTTGAAGGAATTGGTCGCAAGCTATGGCAGCCATATTGGTTTACGCGAAAATTTCGAAAATGTGATTTCTTTGCAACCGCTTATGTTAAAGCTGTGAAATTTGCCATGTAGCTATATATTGTGACTTTGCAGCTTGTATGCTTTTCAAAGGCGATGCGCGTGGCCACCTCTATCGCTGCTTGCAGCTATATTTGTTTATTGCTATGGTATAAGATGTAAAAAACTGTTTTCTTTGCTGTTATTAGCGGAACACATGCCTTTAGACACAGCAGTGTGATATTTGTTTATTGCAATGGTATAAGATGTAAAAAACTGTTTTCTATGCTGTTATTAGCAGAACACGTGCCTTTAGACACAGCAGTGTGATATATGTTTATTGCAATGGTATAAGATGTAAAAAACTGTTTTCTATGCTGTTATTAGCGGAACACATGCCTTTAGACACTGCAGTGTGATATATGTTTATTGCAATGGTATAAGATGTAAAAAACAGTTTTCTATGCTGTTATTAGTAGAACACGTGCCTTTAGACACAGCAGTGTGATATATGTTTATTGCAACGGTATAAGATGTAAAAAACTGTTTTCTATGCTGTTATTAGCAGAACACGTGCCTTTAGACACAGCAGTGTGATATATGTTTATTGCAATGGTATAAGATATAAAAAACTGTTTTCTATGCTGTTATTAGCAGAACACGTGCCTTTAGACACAGCAGTGTGATATATGTTTATTGCAATGGTATAAGATGTAAAAAAAACTCTTTTCTATGCTGTTATTAGCGGAACACATGCCTTTAGACACAGCAGTGTGATATTTGTTTATTGCAATGGTATAAGATATAAAAAACTGTTTTCTATGCTGTTATTAGCAGAACACATGCCTTTAGACACAGCAGTGTGATATTTGTTTATTGCAATGGTATAAGATGTAAAAAACTGTTTTCTATGCTGTTATTAGTAGAACACATGCCTTTAGACACAGCAGTGTGATATATGTTTATTGCAATGGTATAAGATGTAAAAATCTGTTTTCTATGCTGTTATTAGCGGAACACATGCCTTTAGACACAGCAGTGTGATATTTGTTTATTGCAATGGTATAAGATATAAAAAACTGTTTTCTATGCTGTTATTAGCGGAACACATGCCTTTAGACACAGCAGTGTGATATACGTTTATAGCAATGGTATAAGATATAAAAAACTGTTTAAGGTCTTAACCCCCTATTCCATCTTACGACTTGCTTTAAACCTTATACTTATAAGAAATAAACAGACCAGACACTCAGTTGGGAGAAAAAACAAAGACCAGTCACGGTCACGTTTATTTAAACATAAACGATTTAACTTGTGCCTGCGATGATATTTAATACCATTGCAGGCACTCAAATAAATTAACTTCCAAACTTGGCAACAAGTTCGTTAACAATCCGTTGGCGGCATCTCACCCTAAACCTAACCTCTATCAGCAGCTGGTCAAGGCCCCTTTCAGTGTTTGCAGCGTGACACTCGGCTGTTCACGCCCAATGGCACAAAAAGAGAGCCGTGGAAATAAGAGATTTTCAGCCTGTATTCGTAAGGGAGGGGACCCCCCAAGCCGGCGCCTGGGCGGGCGTAACCCCTCCCCCTTTTTGACCGTCACTCTTCTCCTTCTGTGCCCGCTCCCAAGGGCCTTGACCACCCACCGGCTAGGGCATCTCCACCCAACCCAGTAGAGCACCCCCCATCAGGCGAATCGTACAACCCTCCTGATGTGGGTGGGTGGCTATATTAACAACCCGGGCTTACAAAGGGCTAGCTCAATTAAACCTACCCCTGCCGGGTTCACTCACCCTCATGCTGCCGCATCGCTGATGCCACTCTCATCTTCATCCCAAGGGGCCGGGTGGGCGGGGAAAAACTTTCTCCTCGAAGTCTGGAACAGAAAGAGGCCGAATACACTGCTGCAGGACCCTATAAAGGTAAGCACAAAACACCGCCTCCTCGCCTGCAACATTGTAACAAAAACACCCTAGCATTCTCCAGACTTCAAGTTGGTAATCCCTTAATGTTGTTACTGGCCCACTAGAGGGCCCTCCACTCTCATAAGGTCTTAACCCCCTATTCCATCTTACGACTTGCTTTAAACCTTATACTTATAAGAAATAAACAGACCAGACACTCAGTTGGGAGAAAAAACAAAGACCAGTCACGGTCACGTTTATTTAAACATAAACGATTTAACTTGTGCCTGCGATGATATTTAATACCATTGCAGGCACTCAAATAAATTAACTTCCAAACTTGGCAACAAGTTCGTTAACAATCCGTTGGCGGCATCTCACCCTAAACCTAACCCCTATCAGCAGCTGGTCAAGGCCCCTTTCGGTGTTTGCAGCGTGACACCCGGCTGTTCACGCCCAATGGCACAAAAATAGAGCTGTGGAAATAAGAGATTTTCAGCCTGTATTCGTAAGGGAGGGGACCCCCCAAGCCGGCGCCTGGGCGGGCGTAACCCCTCCCCCTTTTTGACCGTCACTCTTCTCCTTCTGTGCCCGCTCCCCAGGGCCTTGACCACCCGCCACAAGAGCCAGGCGTACTCTTGCCGCCAAACTAATAAGCCAACAGGCAACTATATACACACTATACCAAATTACAACAACTTTTTTTTTATATAACTAACAATAAAGCGCTCCTGATGTCTTTTAAGAAGATATCCAGACCAACATCCGTCAGGTGGACACCATCAGGGCGAAACAGATCCTTCCTGTCGGCTGTTAAGAGCTCGTGTCTGACCACAAAGCCCCCTAAGGCCGTGACCGTCCTTCCCATCTCCCGGTTAACCTTCTTTCGTACATTGTACGCTGCCTTCTGGGTCACAATATACCGCCAATGTAGTCGTGCGACCACATTGGACCATCCCAACTTAACATTTTTAAGCCATGTGTGTACCCACTTCAAGTCTGCCATCATGCGTTTTATCAAATCCAATGCTGGGAGAGACCCCAAGTCATTTCCCCCGAGGTGCAGCACTATCACATTAGGCTGCCCCCACCTCTTGTGCGCCTCCTGCAATAAGGCCGGCAAATCAGCCCACGTGAGGCCCCTGCGCTCTAACCATCGGAAGTTCGCCCTGGACGTTGCGAATCCAAGTTGCTGACCTTCCGCTGAACGCAGCGCCCTGATGGACGCCCAATGGATATAGGAATGTCCGAGAATCCATACCCGAACTGGAGGGGGATTGCCACCTCTTACATCTGGCAAAACAGATCAAAACCACATTACCCGTGATGCCCCTTTCAAGCAATCCCTACAGACCTCCTCCCCCCACTCGTAATGCCCTGGCACCCGACCCTAATGGATGTGTGCCCCCTTACTACGTGGGTCTAATGTATCTTTTGTATTGGGTTGACTTCCATGGGTCTAATGTATCTTTTGTATTGGGTTGACTTCCATCTACCCAACCTTTTAATTTCTGCAGCTGGTGTCCCAGCCGCCGCGCTGGTAGCTGCCCCAATCCGGAAAGAGTGTGGGGCAATCTTTTTCGGATCCAGCCCCGCCAGCTCTGCCGTTTTCGCGAGTACCCTGCGAAACTGAAAAAGCGACAAGGCGCTGCCATCCTCGTGCACTAAAAACTGCTTGCTACTCTGAGGTCTTACCCTTTGAAATTCTTCAACACATCGCACCGGGCAGCATTCCTCAAATGCGTGCCTCTGCAGCGGGAGCCATGCCCCCTTACCTTCCTGGTCCGTTTTGGACCGAGGAACAAACAGGAGAAGCCCCTCTCCCGAGCAACGCACGTGCTCTGCCAGGATGCCCCCTGTCCCTTTAAGTTTGGAGGAGGACACCAACTCCCCCACTCGTAATGCCCCCGCAAAAGCCAGCGCGAATGCTGCACTAAACAGGAGTTTTTCATAGTCCGACGTACAGGCCGATTGCAATTGTCTGGCCAGATCTCGTAACCGGCCCGATGTTATGGGCTCCCTCCGATCCTTAGGATGGGGGAAACCCTACCCCAACCTTTCAGCACTTGACGAACCAGAAATGACCTTGAGTGGTCAGCATAGCCCAATGCCTTATTAAAAAATGCTAAAGCTGCTAGTTTGCTTGCTGCACCCATTTTACTAGCCCCTCCTATCCTTAACTGAGCCAACCATTCCAGTACCTGTACCCTGGACGCGTCTTCCACCTGCACTCCCATCTGTTGGCAGAAGGCCACCCATTTATTCCAGTGATTGACGTATGCAGACCAAGTCTTTGGCGCCAACGATGCTCTGATTAGGGGGAGGATCCCCTCGCAGCCTGGAACAGCTGCCAAAGAAAAGACGGGCATATTAGACCCTCCTTCGCGGCCCTGGGCGCTGCCTTCCTAAACTGCTCCCAGTTGAATCGAGAGAGTGCATCAGCGATAACGTTATGCACCCCCGGGACGTGTTCGGCCGTGAACGTGATGTTGAGCTCCAAGCAGCGCAACACCAGATGTCTCAAGTAGCAAACTACCCCCGGCGAAGAGGCAGAAAATCTGTTAATGGCGTACACCACGCTCAGATTGTCCGACCAGAATACCACTGACCTATTAGCCAGTCTCCTTCCCCAAATTTCCACTGCAGCCACAATGGGGAAGAGCTCCAGCAAAGTCAAGTTCTTGACCCAGCCAGCCTCCACCCATTCGCGGGGCCATGGCCCCGCGCTCCATTCACCGTCCAGGTATGCGCCATACCCGAAACTGCCGGCTGCATCGGTGAACAGATGCAACACTTGATTAGAAACCGTCGGGTGCCTCCATAGGCAAATCCCGTTGAAGTGTGACAAAAATGTGTCCCACACACTCAGATCCTCTCGGACCTCCGATGAGATTCTGATCCATTTGCCACTTCCAATTGGTCCCTTCAGTTGCCCTTCCAGGCGCCTGTTAAAGACTCTTCCCATTGGAATTGCCCTTCCAGCAAAATTCAGCAAACCCAATAGGGATTGCACATCCCTTCTAGCCACTCTCTCCTGCCCCCGTACTAGCCGCACCATGTGCCGCATACGCTCCACTTTATTGTCTGGCAGTCTACATAGAGCCTTGACCGTGTCAATCTCTATCCCTAGGAACGTAAGGCACGTGCAAGGGCCCTCCGTCTTGTCAGCGGCCAGGGGAACACTGAACCTATCTGTGATATCCCTCATTACCGACATGAGCAGCGCACACTCCGTGCTTCGCGCTCTCCCTACCAACAGAAAATCATCCAGGTAGTGGGCCACAGACCCACCCCCCGACGCCACCGTCACCACCCAATGAAGGAATGTGCTGAAACACTCAAACAACGAGCATGACAACGAACACCCCATAGGCAGGCACCTGTCCACATAGAATGCCCCCTCGAACTTCATCCCCATAAGCCTAAAGGCAGAGGGGTGCAGTGGCAATAATCTGAAAGCTGACTCAATGTCTAGCTTTGCCATCAGAGCCCCTGGGCCCTTCACTCGCACCAACGTCAGCGCCTCATCAAACGATTGATAGTGCACTGTACTCAGGTCCGGATCAATTGCGTCGTTTACCGACGCGCCCTTAGGGAAGGACAGGTGATGAATCAACCTGAACTTTCCTACCTCTTTTTTAGGTACAACCCCCAGGGGGGAGACCACTAGGTCGGCTATGGGCATAACTGCAAATGGGCCGGACACCCGGCCCATCGCAACCTCCTTAGCCAGTTTGTCCCTCACTACCTGTGGGAACTCATAGGCCGTTTTCAGGTTCCTATGAACCCCCGACCCCACAACCAAACCCTGCACTGGTATCTGAAAGCCCACACCCAGCCCGTCCCGGAGCAGCACCGCTGACTCCTGATCCGGGTAATCAGCCAGCCATGGCATCATGGCTGCCAGATTAAGCAGTGTTGGGGCCCTTAACTCCAGTTCCCGGCTTAATGGCCGGTCTGGCCTGTCCCTGCTCCTTTCTTTTTCCGCATTCCACACCTGGGTGGGGCCCCCCGCAGTGCTTGCATATGTGCCGAAAGGAACAGCTGCTCCCTCTGTCGCACAATCTGTCCTGGAATTTCCAGCACTCTCTACCCCTTCTACCTTGCTTCTGCCCAACCCGCCCCTGCACCTGACGCGCAGGGGAGGGAAGGGGGGATGGCCCCTCCAAGCCCAACTTGGACCACAGATGCATATCCTGTGTCCCAAAATGAAGCAGATGGTTGCCAACCATCTTTCTCCTGAAGGCCATGTCGTACTCCCGCCATGCGCCCTCCTTAAACCTGACATGGATGTCCTCAATCGTGTCCTGGTATTTGAACAAGTTGTGCCCCTGTAAGGGCCACCTATCCACATAGCAGGACGCCAGGACCCTGAAGCATTTCAACCATTCTTCATAGGTTTCTGGCCTACGCACCCTTTTCGGACCGGATCCATCCAGGGCCCGCTCTTTGGCCCTGAACGCATCCAGTGAGAGCTCAAAAATATTGACGTAACGTCCCTCCTGAATTTTTTTAATAACTTTAGCCTTGAGATGGCCATAAAGGGAGTGCACCAGGCAGGGATACGTGTCTCCCTGTGCCGCCACTTTGCGCGGGATTGGTGACTCCAAGGGCATATTCGGGCCCGTCCCTGACGACCCCGCTATCCCCTCTGCCTGCCCTGTACCTACAGACCTCCCCTTTGCCTGATTCGCTGCCATCTTTTTGATCCATCTAAACATCCTACGCTGCCCTTTTCCCACTAGCCCTAGGTCCTCCCCGCTCTCAGAACCTGACCCGCTAGAAGAAGTGTCAGTGTCAGCGTGTGTAGTGTTTAGAACAAAGGACTCACCCACTGCAGGTCTGTCGGCGTCCGCCGCTGTCATCTGGACTGGGTCAGCCTCCTTCTGCTGTTCCCTGCTGGGCCCCGCCACCACCAGCGCATTGGATGATCCCGCAGGTGTCCTCATCTCTGCTGCCGGTGTAACCTGGGGAGACAAAGCAACTTGGGGAGACATCTGGTTCACTGGAGGGTCCCCGACTGAGGCCCCCATCCTAGACCCACTCTGCACCCCCCTTGTATTCATGCCCAGTGCGTTTGCCACTGCCCTGGAAATAATTGCCTCTTGAACAGGACCCCCCTGGGCGTTGTCACAGAACCCAGGACGGGCCATCATACCTGCGTCACTCATAGCTGCTTGAACAGCCCTTTTTATCATTTCCTCCATACACACTCCCTGGTTGCCATGCATTCCATCCCTGTTTACCAAGCCCTGGGTGTTCATAGGAGCCCCACACACAGCCCCATGCATACTTCCCACAAATTGCCTTGTGTTCCCAGCCCGTGCCATCCCCACATGCTCTCCAGCTAAGCTCCCCTGCTGCTGCATTCCCACATTCGCAGCTTGCATGCCATTCCTGCTTTCCACATGTGCCCTCAGCTCCCTTTGCGCAAGAGCGCTGGCTCCGGGCCTACTCGCCCTATCATTTGCCTCAGCCCTCTCCACATGCACTCCTCCTGTCCTCTGCGCCTGTGCGCTTGTCCCGGGCCTAACCGCCCCCTGCATCACTTCGGCCCTCTCAACATGCGCACCAGCTTGCCTCTGCGCATGCGCGCTTGTTCCGGGCCTTACCGCGCCATCCTCCGCTAGCGCCGCACCCGACACCCCGGGTAAGTGCCCTGAGACCCCCTGGACCCTCCCTGTGGCCGCCGGAGCCCCCCCCCCCGCGAACCGGAGCCTCCCCAAGTTACCTGGGCTGCTCCGGTCGCGCGGTCCTCCTCCTGCTCCTTCATCCCTCCCTCCAAGATGGCGGCCGCGATCCTCACTGGAAGCACGTGAGGAGGAACTCTTGCGAGAGCCGCCATCTGTGGAGGGATGGCCTGCTGCGCACTCTGCAATCCGACCACGGTCCTCCATGCTCCCTCCGGCCGCCACCGCAACCATTCCGGCCCGGCCCTGTGCAGATGGCATCACAACCGTGGCCAGGGATTGGGCCAGGGCCAGAACCGCCGCCATGGCAGCCGGCGGGAGAGCGGGCAATACTGCAGGCGCTAGGCCTAGCGCCCCATCTAATGCCCTTGGCTCCCCAGGCCCATAATCGAGGGCAGGCCCTGCCCCTGACGTTAGGCCCCCCTCCTTCTCAGGCCCCACTGCCGATACCGGGCCCTCACCAAGCCCCTCCAAGCCCCCCTGCTCCCCCCTGGCAACCTGCCTCCCCCTGGGGGATAAACAAACACGGGGTAACCCAGGGGCAGGTGTACTACACCTTACATCAGGGCCCATGGTTAAATGATGCCCCACACTAGTTTGGGCCTTACTACCAGTGCTAGGCCCACCTCCCCCACCTCTCTTAGGCCCTTTCCCTTTATTGAAACTCCTGCTAGGTGGGGTTTTTTGGGGTGTGGGGGGTACCGCATCATCTGACATGTCCTCCTCTCTCTGCATTGCAGGTCCCTTCTTCCTTGCTGCGACCTCCACAACCTCCCTAAAGCGCTTGGGAGGCACCGACTTTCTTCTAGATCTCTCCATCATTCAAGCTCTGAACAAAGAAAAACTTTCTCCTCGAAGTCTGGAACAGAAAGAGGCCGAATACACTGCTGCAGGACCCTATAAAGGTAAGCACAAAACACCGCCTCCTCGCCTGCAACATTGTAACAAAAACACCCTAGCATTCTCCAGACTTCAAGTTGGTAATCCCTTAATGTTGTTACTGGCCCACTAGAGGGCCCTCCACTCTCATTCTATGCTGTTATTAGCGGAACACATGCCTTTAGACACAGCAGTGTGATATATGTTTATTGCAATGGTATAAGATGTAAAAAACTGTTTTCTATGCTGTTATTAGTAGAACACGTGCCTTTAGACACAGCAGTGTGATATTTGTTTATTGCAATGGCATAAGATGTAAAAAACTGTTTTCTATGCTGTTATTAGCAGAACACGTGCCTTTAGACACAGCAGTGTGATATATGTTTATTGCAATGGTATAACATGTAAAAAACTGTTTTCTATGCTGTTATTAGCAGAACACGTGCCTTTAGACACAGCAGTGTGATATATGTTTATTGCAATGGTATAAGATGTAAAAAACTGTTTTGTTTGCTGTTATTAGTAGAACACATGCCTTTAGACACAGCAGTGTGATATTTGTTTATTGCAATGGTATAAGATGTAAAAAACTCTTTTCTATGCTGTTATTAGCAGAACACATGCCTTTAGACACAGTAGTGTGATATTTGTTTATTGCAATGGTATAACATGTAAAAAAATGTTTTCTATGCTGTTATTAGCGGAACACGTGCCTTTAGACACAGCAGTGTGATATTTGTTTATTGCAATGGTATAAGATGTAAAAAACTGTTTTGTTTGCTGTTATTAGTAGAACACATGCCTTTAGACACAGCAGTGTGATATTTGTTTATTGCAATGGTATAAGATGTAAAAAACTGTTTTGTTTGCTGTTATTAGCGGAACACGTGCCTTTAGACACAGCAGTGTGATATTTGTTTATTGCAATGGTATACAGAGAATCAGTGAGAAACTGACAAAAGGGTACAAATATAGCACTCTATGAACGTTTTATGTGATACAAAAATGGGAAATTAAAATATAACTTTTACTAGATCATGTTAAAAACAGGGGATTAACAAACATTTTTAAAAAAAGTATAAATTTGGATCCACCACTTATTAACCAGATACTGTCACTGCTGGTTAATAGAGACAAACACCTTTGTTAGGTATATGTAAAGTCTCTTGTAAATCAAATGACAAGATTGTCTCTTGGCATATTACTCATGTTAGGTAACGATAATCCTTATTCGAGGTAGGTTCGGATATTAAAAATAGAGGAAAAGATGTGTAGAATATACAATAACCACTAATAATGGAGGGTATTAGTTGAACGTCTCCACTAATAATGGAGGGTATTAGTTAAACGTCTACCAACTATAGTGTGTATATACACCCCAGATTGTCTGTAATTCTCTTCATAGGTTGGTTTGGTTATTATACAGACCTCTGGCCTTATAATAGTACAGTAATGAGTTGTGGGTTAGTGAGTGCTATGCTGCTCACACTACTGATAGAGAGTGGGAAGTCAGATACACATCAAGTAATTACTAAGTACTGCCGCAATAGCGAACACTAGAGTTCCAAAAATGGTAATTGTATAGAGTTGATGAACTAAAATATTGTGTAACCTTTAATACCTTTTATTGGATATCTCTAATAATTATCTGGATTAGTATATATATATATACCCACACCACTATAAGACGTTTGTGGTCTGATATACTTCTTGTTTTTAGTTATTAATGCCGTATTGACTTATACTTGAAATTCCTAGAGTGTTAATGTAAGGAGTCAATTAATAGACTCTCATATAGGGTTGCCTCTAGAAATTATTTTCCACTTGGTAATTTTCTATGTTCGAGGAGACAGACCTCTGAATAACTATTATGGATGCCACTGATAAATTACAGTGAATTCGACTATCAAAGGTAAAAGGTCAGATAGACTGCTTATGGTTATCCATTAATATCTTAATAGTTTGCACTTAGATATCTTTGCGTATAATTGTAAGGAGTCATATTATAAACTCTGATGTTGGATTACCTATTAATACCGTTAGTGAAATATTGCGACTAAGTATCTATATTCATAAAAATAAAATAAATACTGTGCTACCCACACTACTATAGAGAGTGGGATATCTAACACACTCCTGATTTTTACCTGTTAATACCGTTAATATCTCACACACTCCTGATTTTTACCTGTTAATACCGTTAATATCTCACACACTCCTGATTTTTACCTGTTAATACCGTAAAGACTTGTACTAGATTTTCCTAAAGTATTAGGTAGAGAGTCCGTTACCTTATAGGTACCACTAAAATATTGTGAATTAAGGTAGGTATGACTCTGTTACCAGCTTTATTTTATAAATAACTTGAATAATATATATACTAGGCCAAGCCTTGATCAATACCTATATTACCTATGAGTAAGCAAAGTTTGTGGTACACCTAGTGTAGCTCAATCAGCATAGACTAGACACCGCAAACGCGGCAGCAACTATTTTTATACCATTTTATATTGTCATTTGAAAAAGGATGGTGGATCAACAAAGGGCCCTTTGATACAGCCACCACGGCGAAACGCGTCAGTGGCGTCCCCCTGTTCTTCCCTAATTGTTGTTTTTAATTTAATTTGTTGATCCACCATCCTTTTTCAAATGACAATATAAAATGGTATAAAAATAGTTGCTGCCGCGTTTGCGGTGTCTAGTCTAAGCTGATTGAGCTACACTAGGTGTACCACAAACGTTGCTTACTCATAGGTAATATAGGTATTGATCAAGGCCATTGTCTCCTTTCTGTTTATTGCAATGGTATAAGATGTAAAAAACTGTTTTCTATGCTGTTATTAGTAGAACACATGCCTTTAGACACAGCAGTGTGATATATGTTTATTGCAATGGTATAAGATGTAAAAAACTGTTTTGTTTGCTGTTATTAGTAGAACACGTGCCTTTAGACACAGCAGTGTGATATTTGTTTATTGCAATGGTATAAGATGTAAAAAACTGTTTTCTATGCTGTTATTAGTAGAACACATGCCTTTAGACACAGCAGTGTGATATTTGTTTATTGCAATGGTATAAGATGTAAAAAACTGTTTTGTTTGCTGTTATTAGTAGAACACGTGCCTTTAGACACAGCAGTGTGATATTTGTTTATTGCAATGGTATAAGATGTAAAAAACTGTTTTCTATGCTGTTATTAGTAGAACACATGCCTTTAGACACAGCAGTGTGATATATGTTTATTGCAATGGTATAAGATGTAAAAAACTGTTTTCTATGCTGTTATTAGCAGAACACATGCCTTTAGACACAGCAGTGTGATATTTGTTTATTGCAATGGTATAAGATGTAAAAAACTGTTTTCTATGCTGTTATTAGTAGAACACATGCCTTTAGACACAGCAGTGTGATATATGTTTATTGCAATGGTATAAGATGTAAAAAACTGTTTTCTATGCTGTTATTAGTAGAACACATGCCTTTAGACACAGCAGTGTGATATATGTTTATTGCAATGGTATAAGATGTAAAAAACTGTTTTGTTTGCTGTTATTAGTAGAACACATGCCTTTAGACACAGCAGTGTGATATATGTTTATTGCAATGGTATAAGATATAAAAAACTGTTTTCTATGCTGTTATTAGCGGAACACATGCCTTTAGACACAGCAGTGTGATATTTGTTTATTGCAATGGTATAAGATGTAAAAAACTGTTTTCTATGCTGTTATTAGTAGAACACATGCCTTTAGACACAGCAGTGTGATATATGTTTATTGCAATGGTATAAGATGTAAAAAACTGTTTTCTATGCTGTTATTAGTAGAACACATGTCTTTAGACACAGCAGTGTGATATATGTTTATTGCAATGGTATAAGATGTAAAAAACTGTTTTCTATGCTGATATTAGTAGAACACGTGCCTTTAGACACAGCAGTGTGATATATGTTTATTGCAATGGTATAAGATATAAAAAACTGTTTTCTTTGCTGTTATTAGCGGAACACGTGCCTTTAGACACAGCAGTGTGATATATGTTTATTGCAATGGTATAAGATGTAAAAAACTGTTTTGTTTGCTGTTATTAGTAGAACACGTGCCTTTAGACACAGCAGTGTGATATATGTTTATTGCAATGGTATAAGATGTAAAAAACTGTTTTCTATGCTGTTATTAGCAGAACACGTGCCTTTAGACACAGCAATGGTATAAGATGTAAAAAACTGTTTTCTATGCTGATATTAGTAGAACACGTGCCTTTAGACACAGCAGTGTGATATATGTTTATTGCAATGGTATAAGATATAAAAAACTGTTTTCTTTGCTGTTATTAGCGGAACACGTGCCTTTAGACACAGCAGTGTGATATATGTTTATTGCAATGGTATAAGATGTAAAAAACTGTTTTGTTTGCTGTTATTAGTAGAACACGTGCCTTTAGACACAGCAGTGTGATATTTGTTTATTGCAATGGTATAAGATGTAAAAAACTGTTTTCTATGCTGTTATTAGCGGAACACATGCCTTTAGACACAGCAGTGTGATATATGTTTATTGCAATGGTATAAGATGTAAAAAACTGTTTTCTATGCTGTTATTAGTAGAACACGTGCCTTTAGACACAGCAGTGTGATATATGTTAAGGGCTGATGCTGTATCTGGTAGTTCCAACCCCTTCAAAACAACTTAACATAACTACTTAACTTATAAATAAAGACACGACACAGATAGCTGGGATTTAAAGACCATAACGATGGTCACATTTATTAACTTGACTTCAACGGAAGTCATTCAAATATTTAACTTGTGGCGGCATTCGAGGCCTAGTAAACTATTAGCTCCATATGACAAGAGGTCGCAGCCAGATGTCGTGGAATAGCAAATGCCAAGGGTGGGCACAAATGTGGCCCCACCCCATTCCGTCTAGTAGGCGCGGACGTCCTAAAGGATCTTCAGCCAGCAGACCCGCGGGGCGGGGCCCCCCAGGTCACGACCTGAGGACATCACCCCCGCCCATTAGCCCGACTGTCACCTCTACAGACTCCGCCCTCAATTGTTGATGGCTACGACCTCCCGCCATTAGGAGATACGTGGATGTTATGATGCGCTTCAGCCTCTAAGGCACTGGTATGGCCAAGCCCTGCAGCAAGGCTCGCCCAGGAAGCAAATAAATTACGGCTAAGGTCTTACCAAGACTAGGTCAACTAACCCCATCCCTGCCTTTCGCATCTAAAGGACCAGCAACCCGTCCGGGAAGCCATCTGCCTGAATGACGCCTAAAAACTGTTGCAATAGCAATTACTTAATTAACCATTCAACAATAGGGTTGGGAGGGAGGGAAACTTTCTCCTTGCAAAATCCCAGGTGGAAGAGGCCAGATTGTTCCAGAACTTCGTTTATATTAGGTGAGCCTAAGACCTCCCCTCACTTTGCAACATTGTTGCTGCTACACTACACTGGGATTTTCCACTAGCCTGTCAGCTCATCCCTTAACTCCATTACAGGAGACTCTGCTACCTTTCATTCCCCTAAGGGCTGATGCTGTATCTGGTAGTTCCAACCCCTTCAAAACAACTTAACATAACTACTTAACTTATAAATAAAGACACGACACAGATAGCTGGGATTTAAAGACCATAACGATGGTCACATTTATTAACTTGACTTCAACGGAAGTCATTCAAATATTTAACTTGTGGCGGCATTCGAGGCCTAGTAAACTATTAGCTCCATATGACAAGAGGTCGCAGCCAGATGTCGTGGAATAGCAAATGCCAAGGGTGGGCACAAATGTGGCCCCACCCCATTCCGTCTAGTAGGCGCGGACGTCCTAAAGGATCTTCAGCCAGCAGACCCGCGGGGCGGGGCCCCCCAGGTCACGACCTGAGGACATCACCCCCGCCCATTAGCCCGACTGTCACCTCTACAGACTCCGCCCTCAATTGTTGATGGCTACGACCTCCCGCCACAAGAGACAGGCACTCCCACATAAACCGGGCTCTTGCCGCCACCCGCTAAATATTACTAACCAGAGCCGTTTTGAGGTCCACCAGGAAGATCGCCAGCCCTTCGTCGGACAGGTGCACCCCGTCCGGGCGATACAGCCCTTTTTTGTCCGCTGAGATCAGTTCATGGCGGACCACAAAACCCCCTACCTCTATTACTGCTCTACCCAGCTCCCTGTTAACTTTTTTCCTAACCCTATATGCTATCCTCGGTGTGGGGAAATATCTCCAACGCAGCCGGGGGATTATGTTGGACCAGGCCAGCCTAACCCCCGGAAACGTGGTACAGATCCACTTGACATCCGACCTCATCGCATTGATGAGATCTAGAGCAGGTGCACTCCCTATATCATTTCCCCCCATGTGAAGGAGGATGATGTGGGGCTGTCCCCATCGATGTCTGGCATTCTGGAGGAGGGCAGGCAAACCATCCCACTGTAAGCCTCTACGGCCCAACCACCGTATTGATGCCTGAGACGTCGGAATCCCCAACTGCTGCCCCTCAGGAAGAGAATGGGCCTTCAGTGCCGCCCAGTGCACGTAGGAGTGCCCTATTATCCAGATACGAGAAGGACCTGTAGCCACACCTGAAAAACGGATTACATAGTCAATCACCTTAGACTAAAACTAAACAACACAACCAAACAAATGTAAAACGCCAGTTTCCTTCCTCCTACACCGAATACCCCCTAGGCTTCAGCTGGAGGGCGCACGTAAGACTTGTAACATTGGGACCTCCATCGGCCCAACTTCTGTATGCGATCTCCTTTCCAACCTAGCGCTGCCGCGCTGGTGGCAGCCCCTATTCGGAAGGAATGGGGGGTGATTCTACACTTCCCCAAACCTGCTGCAAGCGCTACCTTTCTGAGCACCGCTGCGAACTGGTACCGGGAGAGATTCGAACCGTCGGAATGCACTAAGAACTGGGCGGGGGCCCGTGGTCGCTGCGCCATGTAGGCCCTTGTACTCACAACCGGGCAGACGCCTGATGCCGAGGGAGTCAGAGTGATCCACACCCCTTTCCCCTCCTGGTCAGTCTTCGAGTGCGGGATAAACAATAACAAATTATCGCCCGCCAGTTTGACATGAGCCAACTGCATACCCGTGTTAATTGCATCCTTTGAGGTTGCGACCAGCTCGCCCGGCCTGAGGGCCGCAAAGAACGCCAAGGAGAATACGCACTGAAACAGTTCTCTTTCGCCGGGTTCGACGCAAATGCCCTCGATTGCGTCCACCAGCCTGGCTAGCCTACAAAATGTGACAGGTTCGCGCGCATCTTTCGCTCTACCCTCGAGCCTTCCCCAGCCCTTAATCACTTGCTTCACCAGGAAACCTTTCGTGATATTGGGCCACTCTAGCATATTGCAAAAGAAGGAGATTGCAGCTATTCTATTGGATATAGCGCCCTTCGAAGTCCCTTGCCCATGTTTCTCTGCCAGCCACTCCAAGAACAGATCCCTCGAGACCCTTTCCGGCGCTGCGCCTTGTGCGTAACAGTAACTTACCCACTCGCCCCAGTGCTGTGAATAAGCTCTCCACGTGTTCTGCGCCAGGGATGCCCTCACTAGGTGCCTTATGGACCTCCCTGCCCCGCCAACTGCCAGATAGAGTGGGGACAAGGTAAGCCAACTGCTGCTGCGTTAGGGGCCAGTCTGCGAAACTGTTCCCATTGAAACCTCGAGAGTGCGTCCGCCAGGGTGTTGTTGACCCCGGGAACGTGCCTCGCGGAAAACTGAATATTGTATTGCAAGCACCTCAGCACTAGCTGTCGCAAGTACCTAACAACTACCGGTGACGACGCGGACAACCTATTTATGGCGAAAACAACGCTAGCGTTGTCCGTCCAAAACACTATGTAGCGATCCTTTAACGCCGACCCCCAGAGCTCCATAGCCACAACTATGGGAAAGAGCTCCAGAAGTGTCAAGTTCCTTGTCAGTCCTGCTCGGACCCATGCCAAGGGCCATGGCTCAGCGCTCCATTGCCCATCCAAATAGGCGCCATAACCTGCTGCTCCAGCTGCATCCGTCAGCAGGTGCACTGTCTGACTGGAAACCCTAGGAGCGCGCCACAGCAGAGTTCCATTGAAGCCTTGCAGGAAGAGTTCCCATACCTTCAGATCTTCCCGCATGTCTTCCGAAACCGACACTTTACGTGTGCCGTGCGGATTGGAAAGTAAAGCCTCCATCCTCCTGTTAAACACGCGACCCATGGGTATAATTTTGCACGCAAAATTGAGTAAGCCTAGCACGGACTGAAGCTCCCTCAGGGGCATGCTCTTCGCTGCCCTGGCTTTGCGCACCGCCGCGAGCATTGCTTCCACCTTATCGGCTGGGAGACGACATAGCCTTGCAGCAGTGTCAATTTCGATCCCCAAGTACGTGAGTCTTGTACAGGGGCCCTGTGTTTTTTCCTCAGCCAGTGGCACTCCAAATTTCGACATTAGCCTACGCATTACTGCGATCAGTCGATCGCATTCGCGAGTGTCCGCGGTGCCAACCAGCAGGAAGTCGTCCAGATAATGAGCGACTATTCCCCCGCCGGCCTCCGTGATGATGGCCCAGTGCAAGAATGAGCTAAACTCTTCAAAATAAGCACACGATAGCGAGCAACCCATGGGCAAACATTTGTCTACAAAATAATTCCCCTCGAATTTACACCCCATCAGTCTGAAAGACGCTGGGTGTATGGGGAGTAACCGAAAGGCAGATTCGATGTCCATTTTGGCTAGCAGCGCGCCCGGACCCGCCGCCAACACTAATTCCAACGCCTGGTCAAACGATTGGTAAGACACCGAGCTTATCATTGGGTCTATTGCGTCATTGACAGAACCCCCTTTCGGGTAGGACAAATGCTGAATCAGGCGGAACTTCCCTGGTTCCTTTTTGGGAACCACCCCCAAAGGGGAAATAACTAGGTCAGGGATGGGAGGTTGGTCAAATGGACCAGCAAATCTTCCCAGAGCAATTTCTTTGCTCAGTTTCGCCCTAACTTCACCCGGCATTTCGTAAGCCGACTTCAGATTCTTGTGCGACGAGGACCCCATTACCAACCCCAATGTTGGTATCTTGAAACCTTCGCCAATCCCCGCTAGTAGGTTGGCAGCCGACACCCTGTCTGGGTAGGCCGCCAGCCAAGGTCTAATGGCGTCCAGCTTCAGGGGTGTTGGAGCCCTTTTGTCCAGCCCCCCCCGATTTTGCCCCACGGAAAGCTCCTCCGTCCCTCCGCTTCGGGCATTCAACACCTGGGTGTTGACCGCTGCAGTACATGCAAGCGTGCCGAAAGGAACAGGAAGCTCCTTTGTCACACTGCTTCTCATTGTATTTCCAGCACTCCCTGCCTCTCCGCTTGATGGGGCCCGTTGGCCTCTGGGGCCCTGACCGCAGCAAGGGAGCTCCTGCCCCCCCCTTTTCCGGTATGAGCAGGGACCACAGGTCCAAGTCTTTTACCCCAAAGTTCAAGACCGGGTTATCGACCATCTTCCGCCTAAATTCGCTATCATAAGCACGCCACATGCCTTCCCCATATCTATTATAGATACATTCAATGATTTCCGCGTACTTAATTACATCGACCGCGGCCTCCGGCCTCTGTTCGATGTAGCAGGAGGAGAATACCCTAAAGCACTTCCTCCACTCCTCAAATGTATCTGGGCGCTGGATCTTCTTTGGCCCAGTCCCATCCTCACTACGCTCTTTATCTCGCTGCGCCTCCAGGGACAGCTCGAACATATTGACGTATTTATGATCGCGGATTTTTTGTACCGTCTTGGGCTTGAGATGTGCATGGAGGCAGTGGATCTTGCAGGGATAAGAGTCTCCCTGCAATGCCACCCTCCTGGTACTGACTGACATGTCCTGCAGCTGCGCAACGCTCTCGCTTCCCTGGCCACTGCCCTTGGATATTGTCGCCGTGCTTTGCCCCGCTAACGGCGCAGCCTGCTCCATGTTACCTAAACCTCTAGCCTGATTACGCTCAGCCACCAATAGCCTTAACATTTTGAACATGCGACGCTGCCCCTTACTGTTAAGCCCTAATTTCTTCCCACCATCTGAGTCTGAATCAGTGCTATAGTCGGTGTCAGTAATGCGTGACAAATTAAATACATTTCTCTCACCAACTGCCGATGTTGACGGGGTAGATGTTCCTGGTGCAGCTGCCACTGATCCGCCTGCTGGCTGTACAGATAGTCCTACTCCCGTTGTACCCGGGCCCTCTGTCCTCTGCGGTGTAGGCACCATGTCCTGTGGGGGAGAAACAAACGAGAGGGGAGTATCCAGGCCAGCCGTGTGTCCCCCTTGACTGCCGCCCCCAATCGGGGTAGAAGTACTGCCCCCGGCCCTGTCTGGGACCCCTCTAGCCCTCTCGTCATTCATATCACCACTCCATTCATTCGCTGGCCCTGCCACATAGGGGGATTCTCTGACCACACGCTCCCTGACTGAATGAACGTTCTGAGCACCTGCCGCAACAAGCCCTTTGCCCCCTTGGACCCCTGCAGTTATTGTGCCTAGCGACTCGCCCTGTGCCCCATCAGTGGGCGCATTCACCCTTGTTTGGGGTACATAGTTGCTGCTGGCACCCCCCCTGTGATACCACTGGCGCTCCAGCAATGCGCTTCTAGCTCTCCCATAAGCCTGCTTGCTAACACTGGAACCCCTGAGCCTCCCTCTCTGCGCGCCGCGGCCTCTCTGTAAGGGACTTGCTCTGTTTGCATTGCTAGCTATTGCAGAGTGTCGCGCAGCGGAGCAGGCCCGCCCGGATACTCCCCCCTCACCTGTGGAGAGTACCCGGCTAGGCCTCTTGCGCGCTCGCTGGATGTGCCGCTCTGATCCAGGTTCCGGCCGTGTGACTACCGCGGCGCCGGAAGTGACGTCACGCGTGTCACCTGACCGGCCGGAAATGGACGCGGCGGACGCAAGGCCGCAACCGGAGCCTGCACTGGTAGTTGCAGGCTCCGACTGAGCCACCAATGATAGCGGCGGTCCGGTGAGTGGGCGAGGACCCGCAGGCCCCGCTCCAGTAACCGACTGAGCCACCAATGAGGCATCCGTGCCGGGCCCTAGGGACCCGGCCGGATGATTTACCATACTGGGCCCTGCCTGATGAGGGTCCCCAGGCCCCCGGCCCAATTGAGGGGGATAATGAGGGGCGGTAGGCCCCGGTTCCACCCGGCTTGCCACCGGAGGCAGAACGGCGGCCGTGAGGGCCTTAAACATGCCCACTATGGCCGCCGCCGCCTCCGGCGACATTCCGGAGGCCGTAAGGGCCCCCAGGCCTGCCTCCAAAGCCGTGTCTAGGCCGGATGGGCCAGCGCTCACTGCACCCGCCTGTCCCGCAACCATCACAGTACCGGGCCCGGCGGGTGCAAGTTCAGGGGCTGGGGGGTTAGTGACCACAACATTAGGAGTTAAAGCAGATGATACTGGCCTTGTTTTCTCCGGAGTTGGTGGCACCACATCCTCATCCTCCTCTTCAATTACAGGTGCACTCCTCAAGGATCTCCCAGGGGACTCCCTGAAGCGAATGGGCACCGCAGCACTTCTCTTAGATCTAGACATTTTCGCTTGAAGAATGGCAAAACTTTCTCCTTGCAAAATCCCAGGTGGAAGAGGCCAGATTGTTCCAGAACTTCGTTTATATTAGGTGAGCCTAAGACCTCCCCTCACTTTGCAACATTGTTGCTGCTACACTACACTGGGATTTTCCACTAGCCTGTCAGCTCATCCCTTAACTCCATTACAGGAGACTCTGCTACCTTTCATTCCCCTTATTGCAATGGTATAAGATGTATAAAACTGTTTTGTTTGCTGTTATTAGTAGAACACGTGCCTTTAGACACAGCAGTGTGATATATGTTTATTGCAATGGTATAAGATGTAAAAAACTGTTTTCTATGCTGTTATTAGCAGAACACGTGCCTTTAGACACAGCAGTGTGATATTTGTTTATTGCAATGGTATAAGATGTAAAAAACTGTTTTCTATGCTGTTATTAGTAGAACACGTGCCTTTAGACACAGCAGTGTGATATATGTTTATTGCAATGGTATAAGATGTAAAAAACTGTTTTGTTTGCTGTTATTAGTAGAACACATGCCTTTAGACACAGCAGTGTGATATATGTTTATTGCAATGGTATAAGATGTAAAAAACTGTTTTCTTTGCTGTTATTAGCGGAACACATGCCTTTAGACACGGCAGTGTGATATATGTTTATTGCAATGGTATAAGATGTAAAAAACTGTTTTCTATGCTGTTATTAGCGGAACACATGCCTTTAGACACAGCAGTGTGATATATGTTTATTGCAATGGTATAAGATGTAAAAAACTGTTTTCTATGCTGTTATTAGTAGAACACGTGCCTTTAGACACAGCAGTGTGATATATGTTTATTGCAATGGTATAAGATGTAAAAAACTGTTTTGTTTGCTGTTATTAGTAGAACACATGCCTTTAGACACAGCAGTGTGATATATGTTTATTGCAATGGTATAAGATGTAAAAAACTGTTTTGTTTGCTGTTATTAGTAGAACACATGCCTTTAGACACAGCAGTGTGAATTGAGGATATATTGAAGAAGTATATTGAACGGAGTATGCAAGTGAGCATCTGAAATTGTGCATATTATTAGCAATGTATTTGTTAACCTGAAAAAAGACAATGGGGCATATTTATCAAGCTCTGAATGGAGCTTGATGCCGCTGCTCCATAACCCTGTCCGCCTGCTCTGAGCAGGCGGACAGACATCGCCGGAAATCAACCCGATCGAGTACGATCGAGTTGATTGACACCCCCTGCTGGCGGCCTATTGGCTGTGAGTCTGCAGGGAGCGGTGTTGCACCAGCAGCTCTTGTGAGCTGCTGGTGCAATGCTGAATACATAGAGCGTATTGCTCGCCGTATTCAGCGAGGTCTGTCGGACCTGAACCGCACTGTTGGATCAGGTCCGACAGACCTTGATAAATATGGGCCACTATGTTGTTAATGTTGTAAATGTTACCAAAGTGTTATAATTACTTGCCAGAATTAGATATAAAAAAGAAAGTGCCAGAATAATAACTGCTTTTGCTTTTCATTATTGTACAGTTACTGCTTCTCATTTTCCCATGTATGAGACCGGTAACACACACATCATGTATTAATATTATTTTTTCAATTAAAAACCCTGATGCAAAGTGTCTGTGTAATACTCTTCCATATTCAAGCTCTGTATGAAGTGCACGCCTATGTTTATACCGATAGGTATTCTACTGCAAATATTAAGATATTAAATATTTATTAAAACATAAAAACAGTCAATACAATGTGTGATGCTCTGCATATGACAGTGCAGGTCTATTACAGTTGCATAATACTGCCCCATAAAAACTCTCAACATTTGAAAATTCCTGCGGCAAAAATTTGAAATGTGGTGGGCATAAGACCAAAGTAGTATAAATAAAAATAAAGTCATATATTTTAATACTCTTATTCAATAAATCAAACACAAGCTCAAACCACTGGTATAGCTATGTGAACTCTGTATTTAATTAGCCTTTGCAGAAACAGTGCTAAATATTTTTTCTTAATTGGACATTTAATAATAGAGTGTCCGACATCCCAACTCTCCCGGGCGGTCCGTGAGTCTCCTGCATTGATAAAGCTGCTCCCTGACACCTGCAAATAAAAACACAATCTCCCAGAAATAACGGTTCCAGAGAAAATCAAATTTGTGAATGCACTTTTCATTTCTACCTCTAGGTGTCACTGTTCCATTATTGCTTAAAGTAAATAGTTTCTGCGTTCCTCTCTAGACTTTTCTTCCCCTTCCTGATCTATTCTCTAGTGCGGTGCGCAGCAGACCTGATATAGGTGAGTTGTGCATGCTCCTAAACTCTATATATTGTGCAGGATGTGCAGGCTCCCATATTCTATATATTGTGCAGGCTCCCATACTCTATATATTGTGCAGGCTGTGCAGGCTCCCATACTCCATATATTGTGCAGGCTACCATACTCTATATATTGTGCAGACTCCCATACTCTATTTATTGTGCAGGCTCCCATACTCTGTATTTTGTGCAGGCTGTGCATGCTCCCATACTCTATACATTGTGCAGGCTCCCATACTCTATTTATTGTGCAGGCTGTGCAGGCTCCCAAACTTTATATATTGTGCAGGCTACCATACTCTATATATTGTGCAGGCTCCCATACTCTATATATTGTGCAGGCTACCATACTCTATATATTGTGCAAGCTGTGCAGACTCCCATACTCTATATATTGTGCAGGCTCCCATACTCTATTTATTGTGCAGACTGTGCAGGTTCCCATACTCTATGTATTGTGCAGGCTCCCATACTCTATATATTGTGCAGGCTCCCATACTCTATTTATTGTGCAGGCTGTGCAGGCTCCCATTCTCTATATATTGTGCAGGCTCCCATATGCTATATAATGTGCAGGCTCCCATACTCTATATATTGTGCAGGCTCCCATACTGTATATATTGTGCAGGCTACCATACTCTATATATTGTGCAGGCTCACATACTCTATATATTGTGCAGGCTGTGCAGGCTCCCATACTCTATACATTGTGCAGGTTTCCATACACTATATATTGTGCAGGCTCCCATACTCTATATATTGTGCAGGCTACCATACTCTATATATTGTGCATGCTGTGCAGGCTCCCATACTCCATATATTGTGCCGGCTCCCATACTGTATATATTGTGCAGGCTGTGCAGGCTCCCATAATCTATATATTGTGCATTCTCCAATACTCTATGTATTGTGCAGGCTACCATACTCTATATATTGTGCAGACTCCCATACTGTATAATGTGATAACATTTTCAACTATTTCATAATCAGAGAAATTCTGAATTGGGGAGGCTGGGGGCCCCAAGGCAGAACATAGTGCGATCTGCGATAATATCGCAGAAAGTGGAGCCTGCCTGCAGAAAGAATTGCCAGTTATGTTAAGCACAGAATTTTCTTCAACAGGAATTTTTTTATTTTTCTGCAGTGCAACCGGCACATTTTTACTTTAAAATTATTGGCTAATGGCTGATGCTGATGAAATTGATACTTTAAATTGATACTTTTTTTAGATGCAGCTATATCTTAATTTGTTAGTTTTAGCCGCCAGAACGGCTTCTGTTCCTTTGACTGAGAGGTAAGTGCAGCCAGGGATGCGCAATTCATATCGCCCAGGACATGTTTTTCTTTTTACATTTATTAGGCAATGGGCAAGCAGAAGGGGTAAAGTCGCTCTCTCAGGCAGCAAATTATTCAAAGCACTGCTTAAAACTTAGCCGGTGCCCCCCTCTCTACTTTAGCCCGCGCCCAGGCTGGAAACGTGTTGTGAATGTGTGCACAGCGCTAGCTTGTTTTCATGTTTAGGTGTTGTGTCACTGTCTACTTTAGTGAAATCATTCAAAGCTATTAAAACTGAGCCGGTCCCCCCCCTCTCTACTGAAGCCCGCGCCCAAGCTGGAAATATGTGTTGTGAATGTGTGCACAGCGCTAGCTTGTTTTCATGTTTAGGAGGCCCTTGATGTGCGAGTGTAATAAGGCTGATTATTTTACCATTATCGTGTATTGTTAGTTCTTGTGGGAACAATACTGAAATGTAGTGCATTTCATTGCTTGTCTTCTGAGTTCACCTCAAGAATGTGTTCATTGTGGATATTAATTTCCATAACCTTAACCATTTGGCTGCCGATGTTGTGTCTAATGGTTAAGGTTATGGAAATTCATATCCACAATGAACACGTTCTTCAGGTGAACTCAGAAGACAAGCAATGAAATGCACTACATTTCAGTATCGTTCCCACAAGAACTAACAATACACGATAATGGTAAAATAATCAGCCTTATTACACTCGCACATCAAGGGCCTCCTAAACATGAAAACAAGCTAGCGCTGTGCACACATTCACAACACATGTTTCCAGCCTGGGCGCGGGCTAAAGTAGAAAGGGGGGGACCGGTGTTCTGTTTCATCAGCTGTTGCACACATATTTCAGCTAATGCGCATGCGTGCCAGCGTCATCACATACCTGGCCGCATACGTCACTGCTGAAATATTTAGCCCTGTGAAATTTACAAGCCCTTTCTATAGCGCATGCGTAGGATTTTCTATCCCAAATGGCGCGCTCATGAAAAGCCTGTTTATTAGCCGACTCGGCAATATTCTGAACTCCGCCCCCACTGCAACTACTCGTACTGCTGTAAAGCATCATGCATGTCATTATATTTCATTATAGCCTACAATTCATTGTGCTTCTCCTTGTTAATAAAAACAGCATTTACTGCTGAAAAAACACGTTTAAAGAAACAGGTTGTTATATTTTTTTACAGCTCAAATTCATTGTGCTCCATGTTAATAGACAAAACATTTACTGATGCAAACAAATGTTTAATGAAACAGGTTGTTATATCATCCAATAAAAATTCATCAAAATAATGTAAGTGATTCTTTCATATTTCTTTTTCTGCATATCCTTTGTTGAAAAATAAAATTCTCTGGATATCCTTTGTTGAAAATAATTGATTTCAATACTACAGTACACAAAGAAACAGGTTTTAATATTTATCCAATAAAGATTAATCAAATAATGTTAATGCTTCTTTGAGATTTCTTTTGTTCTCTGCATATCCTTTTTTGAAATATGTCATTCTCTGCATATCCTTTGTTGACAATACTTTATTTAAAATACTCCAGTTCATGAACAAACAGTTTGCAATATTTATCCAATAAAGATTAATCAAATATTGTTAATGCTTTTTTTCATATTTCTTTTATTCTCTGGATATCCTTTGTTGAAAAATGTCACTCTGCATATCCTTTGTTGAAAATACTTTATTTCAATACTCCAGTACTTGAATAAACAGGTTGTAATATTCATCCAATACTGGAGTATTGAAATAAAGTAATTTCAACAAAGGATATGCAGAGAATGACATTTTTCAACAAAGGATATCCAGAGAATAAAAGAAATATGAAAAAAGCATTAACAATATTTGATTAATCTTTATTGGATAAATATTGCAAACTGTTTGTTCGTGAACTGGAGTATTTTAAATAAAGTATTGTCAACAAAGGATATGCAGAGAATGACATATTTAAAAAAAGGATATGCAGAGAACAAAAGAAATCTCAAAGAAGCATTAACATTATTTGATTAATCTTTATTGGATAAATATTAAAACCTGTTTCTTTGTGTACTGTAGTATTGAAATCAATTATTTTCAACAAAGGATATCCAGAGAATTTTATTTTTCAACAAAGGATATGCAGAGAAAGAAAGAAATATGAAAAAATCCCTTACATTATTTTGATGAATTTTTATTGGATGATATAACAACCTGTTTCATTAAACATTTGTTTGCATCAGTAAATGTTTTGTCTATTAACATGGAGCACAATGAATTTGAGCTGTAAAGAAATATAACAACCTGTTTCTTTAAACGTGTTTTTTCAGCAGTAAATGCTGTTTTTATTAACAAGGAGAAGCACAATGAATTGTAGGCTATAATGAAATATAATGACATGCATGATGCTTTACAGCAGTACGAGTAGTTGCAGTGGGGGCGGATTTCAGAATATTGACGAGTCGGCTAATAAACAAGCTTTTCATGAGCGCGCCATTTGGGATAGAAAATCCTACGCATGCGCTATAGAAAGGGCTTGTAAATTTCACAGGGCTAAATATTTCAGCAGTGACGTATACGGCCAGGTATGTGATGACGCTGGCACGCATGCGCATTAGCTGAAATATGTGTGCAACAGCTGATGAAACGTCACAGGAAGTGACATGGTTCGCTCTTTTACAAAGTTCAGTCCCTTCACAGAACACCGGCTCAGTTTTAAGCAGTGCTTTGAATAATTTGCTGCCTGAGAGAGCGATTTGATAGTCACCAAATTAGACACAACACCTGAAAATGAAAAGAAGCTAGCGCTGCGCACACATTCACAACAAATGTTTACAGCCTGGGCGCGGACTTCAGTAGAGAGGGAGGGACCGGTGTTGTGTCTAATTTGGTGATTATCAAAAATGGGAATCGGCAATTCCTGGAAATCTGCCCACACACATCTCTCTATTAAGCTAACACTATGCTTAACTTCCGCCCAGGCTACCTCCCACTTGTCCTAAACTCCACCCAGGATACCTCCCAACTCCTCCAAAATTACACCCAGCTCAAGCTGTCACAACACAGTATTTGTGACAGCTTGAGCTTGTCATGTACCGTACTACCAGGTAGGAGCAGGGTATTTATTATCATTGTAAGTGGGAGGTAGCTGGGGGAGCTTTGTAGGAGTGGGCGGTAGTACAGCTTCCGGAACCCTAGCCGAAACAGAACCTTGTTTTGTGACGCTTCTCATTCTGTATAAAATAAAATTGGTCTACCCTGCCCTGAAGAGGAAAATGCTAAGTTAATTTACTCCAGTGACCAGTCCTTCCATGTCCCTAACCAAAGCCCCCCTGGGACCACAATTCAATTCTCCAGTATTTCTCCAGTCAAAACTCCTCCTCTGTTTCATTCCTGTCCTCACACCCTCAGTGTTAATAAAATGATCTACATTTGCGTCTCTATGTATCTTGCTGCTTTAAAAAAAAAAGTTTTAATTTATTTTTTAAGTTCACTGGCTGTGTGAGTGTAAAGAATACATTCCAAGGGCCAGTACATTTCAGGTTCTTTTGGCATTACTGCAATCTCTAAAAAAATAAATAAAATAATTAGTAGTATTATTTTATTGATGAACATGAAAGTCTACTTTTGCCTACTATAGAATAGCAGTGGTTCCTCAACAACTAGAACAGTAAAAACAAAACCAGGGTTGTGATATACATTTTTGGTCTGTTAACATTTAAAATGTATATCACAACCCTGGTTTTATTTTTACTGTTCTAGTGTTGATCAAAATGACCTGCAGAAAATTTTTAGCTAAAAAAACTCATCGCAGAAAGTGAAAAAAAGTTCTGCTTCTGGGGCTGGGGGTACAATAATGAGGTGGTACAGTGAGGTACTATACAGAGGTGGTACAGTGAGGTTCTATACAGAGGTGGTACACTGAGGTACTATAGTGAGGTTGGCATGCAGTGATGTAGTATAGTGAGGGGCATGGGGGGCACCTCCCTGAAATGAGTTTTTGCAGGTTGGGATGTCTGGATTCTTTAAAACTGCTCTCTGCATTCTCCATTAATATTCTAGATTCTGGCCTTTAAAGTCAGCAAAAATGCACAGTAACACACTACATAGCATGCACTTACACATGCAGATACACACACACTACATAACATACACTTACACATGCAGATACAAACACACTACATATCATACACTTATACAGGCAGATACACACACACACTACACAGCATACACTTATACATGCAGATACACACTACATAGCATACACTTATACATGCAGATACACACACACACACACACACACACTACATAGCATACACTTATACATGCAGATACACACACACATTACATTACATAGCATACACTTACACATGCAGATACACACACACACACACACACTATAAAGCATACACTTATACTTGCAGATACACACACACACTACATAGCATACACTTATACAGGCAGATACACACACACTACAGAGCATACACTTATACATGCAGAAACACAGACACTACATAGTATACACATATACATGCAGATACACACACTATATAGCATACACTTATACATGCAGATACACACTTTTACATACAGATACACACACACTACATAGCTTACATTTATACATGCAGACACACACACACAGTAGTTCTAGTTTCAGTAAGCGTATTTAAGAAATCATTATTGTTTGGGTTTTGCTTATGTAGTTCTACAGCTATTTTAAATTCTTCTGTTAGAGTGTTATATTCTTGGTTGCGAGCTTTTCTAGCCTTTGATCTTTATTGTATAAAGCTACCTCGAATCACAGTTTTATGCGTTTCCCAAAGTGACCCTATGTTATTATGTGTGTGTTATAGCAGAAATATTCTTCAATGGTTTTCTTAATCTCTTTTAATATTTTGGGGTCATGTAGCATTGAATCGTCTAATTTCCAAAATGCCTGTCTCTGAGGTTCATTTTGCCAGCCAAGCTCTAGACAAACTGTTGTGTGGTGTGACCATACTGCTGGGTTAATTTCTGTGTGAGAAGCTAGTGTTACGTGGTTATGATCAATTAGAAAGTAGTCTATTCTTGAGAATGATTTTTGGGTGTGCGAGTAGTATGTATAGTCTCGAGATTGTGGATGTTGTAGTCTCCAAATATCTACTACTGTGTCGTTTCTGAAACTGTCTAGTATGTTAGCGCTGTTGTATGTCTTTCTAATCCTTTTAGCTGAGGAACTGTCTATTTGCGGATTGAGAGTCACATTCAAGTCTCCTCCAATAATCAATATACCTGATCTGAGTTCTAGAATTTTGTCGTTAGCCTTCCTGATGAACCTGTCTTTTCTGGTGTTGGGGGTGTAGATAAAAGCTAGTGTTACCTGTGTGTTAAATAGGAGCCCTATGAGTATTTATTAGTGAGATGGAATTGGATGTTTTTATGGAAGATGATTCCTACTCCTAGAATTTTCTTTCTAGGGTGTGAGTGAAAATAACCTGTAGGATAGTCGTGGGATGAGATTTTGGGAGGGTTTTCTTTTCATGGACAAAAATTACATCTCCTTTTAACTTTCAGAAATGGTTTAGTGCGATCAACCTCTTGGTAGGGGAGTTGAAGCCTCTACAATTCTGCGTTACGCATTTAAGCTGACTTAATGCCATGTATTGTCTATTGTGGGTTTGGGATGCTTTTGAGGGGAGTGTGGTTTGGTACGTTGAGATCAGGGGATAGGTTCTCACTAGCCCGGTAAACTGTAGACACTTAAATTTAGAGGTTAGCATAAAAAACTTTGAAACTTCTAGATTCAGTATATTAGCAGAAACAATTGTATTCTGTATATAAAGGTAAGAAGCTTGATACCATCGATGCCAACAAAATGTAACAATATGAACATAAAAACTTTTCAACAAAAACATAAAAATAACATTAACAAATGTGAACATTTTACAGCCAATTAGTGGTTTTTCTTGGCTATTGGGGGTAATTAAGTACTGAGTTACTGAGTGAGCAAAACTGAGGAGTGTAGTAGTGGTGATGTAATATGCATGCATGTTGGGTAGTGTTATGGAAATGTGTATATGTGTGTAAGGGGGTAAGTTAAAAGGGGAGTATGTTAATACTCGTAACTGTGATATATAAGGATATGAGTGTAGTTGATGATACATATTCATATAAAAGTTATTACTCTTTTTTTTAATTTTTTTATAAATATTAATAATGATACCTTTAGTGGTCAATCTAATAAAAAAAAAAGTCTCGGAACTTTGAGATATATAAAGTAATATCTCATAAGAAAGAAAAGGATACTTGGTTTTCTTGTATATCTGATGTATACAATCTTCTGGAATTTCAGTCTCACCTATCCATCAAGGGATTCAGGTTGTTTCAAGGGTTCCTGTAGTGGTAAGGTTGGTAGAAGGTAAGTTTCTTTGATGCTTTCTATTGATTTTTTGCCATTACGACTGCTGAGGTTGTGGAAGGTGATCTTGCTTGTTTTCTTGTTGCTTGGCCTTTTCATGTAGACATGGCAGAGAGGGAAGTGGTATGTTGAGGGATCTACAGAATTTTTCTAAGTCTTCTGTGGTTTTATAGGTGGTGATTTTGTTCTCCTTATTGACTTTTATACTAAATGGAAATCCCCATCTGTACGGGATCTTATATTCGTGTAGATGTTCTGTTAAGAATCGTGCTTCTTTTCTGTTAGTGAGTGTCATTGGATTCAGGTCAGCATAGATTTGCAAAGGTTGTCCTTCAAAGTGTATTGGTGAGGTTTTTCTTGCAGCTTGTGTGATGAGTTCTTTGTCTTGATACTTGAGAAATTTTAGTATTATATCTCGAGGTGGCTCTGATTCTCGTGGCTTGGCCCAAGGGCCCTATGTGCTCTATCTAATTGGTAGGGAGGTGAGGAGGAATCCTCTGTTAGGAATTGGAAGAGCTTCTGCAAATATTGCAGAATTAGTTATGTTGTTATGCTTTCAGGGATACCCCTGATTCACAGGTTCTGCTACCTCCCTCTATTGTCCAAGTCTTCCAATTGACTTTTAAGCTGTTGAATTTGAATATCTTGGGTGGAAAGGCATCTAGAGTGATCCTCCATTGTGTTGGTAATGTCAGTAGTTTGTTCTTCAATATAGTCAATCCTTTCTCCAAGATCTGCTATGTCTTTTTTGACTTAAGTATTTTGCCTACTTGCTGCAGGGGAGTGTTGAAGTCTTTTTTAGTGTGCAGGGATTTGATGTCTGCTTTTGTCATTGGAACATTTTCCTCTATGTTGGTGTTTGTGGAGCTCTAAATTGGGGTTGTATTTTCAGGTTCTAGTTCTGTAACTGAGCTTTGTGATGTACTCAGTCTTGAAATATGTATTAAGTTTGGCTGCTGCAGCAGTGCTGGCTTTAGGTGTCTTGTCCCCTCTGGGTTGTTTCTTAGATGCCATTGTGGCACTGTGGAGCAGAATAAAAGCTGCGTTTTATATGTTATAGTTATCCTGCGCTATATTCCCCTATTACTGTAGTGTGGGGTAGTTTAGAGGTTTAGCTGCTTTGTTAATAGTGCTTTGAGGCCTGTATAGCAAGATAAAGATTAGGGTGTATATTGCCTTCTGTTATAGGCGTGGGCAGTAGGAAAAGTGTTCCTTCAGGTTTTGGGAGCAGTATCCAGTGTTGATTTTAATATGTCTTTAGTTGTTATATGTTTTTGGGTGTGGGGTAAGGTAATCCCCTTAGTCACTTGCTGTTTGAGTTTTTGCCTTTTGGTGTAGTGCGCGTTTTCGCACCGTTTACTCTGCTTTGGCCTACACCACGCCCGTTCTCTATTCCACTACCCAGGGCACTCTTGAGTTGCTATCCAGCAGAATGATGCAGTATGTAGTGCGCTGTGTGCAGTGTTTACCTGGCTGTGGATATAGCAGGGAGTCGAGTTCGGTCGCAGGCATATTATTCATGGGCCTTGCGGCCTTTTCTCCAATGGCGCTGAGATCTGCTCCACTGCCGAGGATGGTGTGTCGCAGGGACCTACTACAGACATGGTGTCTAAAAAGGCAGGTTTTGTGCTGTTATTAGTTGCTTTACATGCGATAGATGGTTTCCTTAGTCAGACACTTGCCAGAGCTCTTTCTAGTTGCGACTCTCCATCTTGGCAGTCGGCTCCGCCCCCCGTAACTGTACTTTTTTTTTTTTTAGTTTTCAAAAAAGCTTTATTAAGCATTTTACAGGTTTACAATATTCACAACAAAATTTACATTACACACAGGGGTAACATATCGTGATTCAGACCTGTCAAAACATTGAGAAGCCTTTCTCTTTATCTATATAATTTGAAACCATTGTCTTTAAGTTCTTGGCCTCGAGTAAAGTAAACATCTATCTTTGAAAACCATCTAATTTTATGTTTATAACATATACAATATGTTTGGTGATACCAGTATCATTACCACTGTCGCAAGCTCTACTACTATCTATGTAGAGCACTATATACATCAAATTATATCAGTAAGAACTAGAAAGAGTAGAAAGGGGAGGGAGAAGAGAAGAAGGGACAAGAAGAGGGGAAGAGAAAGAAAAAAAAAAAAAAAAAAAAAAGGGGGGGGGGAGGGGGAGGTGCCAGGTATTCCCAATCTATATAGTACCATTCCATATTGCCTGAATCATCTCATGTGTGTCAAGTTTATTTATCTTAAGGTAGTGGTATCTTTCCAGAGAAATAAGATCTGAAACTTCTCGTTTCCACTCTTCTACTGTGGGAGTCGTTTGGGATTTCCATCTTTTGGGTATGAGTTTCTTAGCCCCCGTAATCATTATTAGCAATAAAGCCAGTTTGGCTGGTTCCTTGATAGTAGGGAGAGAGCAGAACAGTATGCTTTCTAGGGCATTTGGTATGTGAATATTTAGTATGTTTGATATTGTGAGAAAGATGGTTACCCAATAACTTCCCAATTTGGGACACGACCACCATATATGCGACAGAGAGCCCTCGCCCCCACAGCTTCTCCAACAGGAGCTGCTCAATGAGGGGAAGACTCTGTGGAGCCTGACCGGTGTGAGGTACCATCGGCTCAGGAGTTTAAAGTGTATCTCTTGTATGTTGGCGGAGACCGAAGAGCGCATTGTGAGCCCAAAGGCCTTCGACCAAACATCTGCTCCCAATTCCTGGGGCAACTCCGTGTTCCAGGCTAAGGTGTAGGTGGGAAGTGGTGTTTCATTATCAGTGGATGAGATTTTATATAATATAGATATGAGATGTCTCGGTAGTTTCGGAAGGATACAAAGACCCTCAAAGGTTGTGGGATCCCTCCCTAGGTCTTTCCTGTATTTGTGGTGTGAGATGTAGTGAAGCAGTCTATTAAAGTTGAGCCATGAGGTGAATATCTCTGTATGGGTCTCTGCTATTTGGGCTTGAGTTTTAAGTAGGTTATTTTCCCTAAGGAACTGCATGGACCCTACTCTGAGACTCTATGGATGTTTGTTTTGATAGCCCTGTTTCCAGTATGGAAGCTCAGGGTTCTCAATAATCGGCGTGAGGGGAGAGTTTCTAGACGAAATGTGAGTGCTTGTTGCCAAAGTTTTATCCCATTCTGAGAGTGTTTCTGTGGTTATTAGGAATTTTGAAATATGCTTTGGCCTATGTACTACAGGAATCCAAGCTAAAGTACCCACATTATTTAGTTTGAATATTTGCCTGTCCAGGTGTATCCAAGCCTTATCCGTATTGTTATGTGACCACTCCACCACCCTTTGTAGGAATATCGCTCTTCTGTATGCAACTAAGTTAGGCAGCCCCAACCCCCCTCGGTCCCTAGGTAAGTACATTGTCTTCTTCGATATTCTGGGTTTGGTGTTTGCCCAGATGTACTGTTCTATGATGGTTTGCAGTTGTTTTAAGTATCCTTCTTGTAACGGGATTGGCAATGCTTGGAGAAAATAAAGAATTCTAGGAAGGATATTCATATTGAAGACTCCTATCCTCCCTAGCCAGGAGATAGGCTTGTTCTTCCAGCCTGATAAGTCTCTAACAATGTCATTTTTTAAGGGTATAAAGTTATGTTTAAATAGATCTTCCACACAAGGTGTTAGATGTATCCCTAGGTACTTAAGTTTATGGTTAGCTATAGGGATTGAGTATTTTTCATGTAGGATAGATATATGTTGTGGGGGAGTATTTATATTCATAAGTTCAGATTTATTTAGGTTGAGGAGGAAGTTAGATACTATTCCGTAGGCATCCAGTTCTTTTAGGAGTTCTGGAATGGATGTTTCGGCCTTAGACAAGGTGAAGAGCACATCATCCGCGTATAACGCTTTTTTATTCTCTGAGTCTCCCACCATGATACCTGTGATTTTGTCATTAAGCCTAATTTTTTGAGCTAAGACCTCTATGGGGATAGCGAAAAGCAAGGGCGATAGGGGGCATCCCTGCCTAGTCCCATTGCTAATATAAAAAGTGTCAGAGAGAGTCCCATTAACCCGGACTCTCGCATTCGGGGCTGAGTAAAGGGCCATGGTCATATTTAGGAAGGGTGATGGAATACCCATCTCTCTCATCGCCCTTCGCAGGAAGGGCCAGCCTACCCTATCGAAGGCCTTCTCTGCGTCCGTTGCAAACAGGACCATGGGGGTATTAGAGGCCTTCGCGTAATTGATCAATTGGATTACTTTGGTGATATTATCTCTCGCTTCCCTACCCGGGATAAATCCTACTTGGTCCCTGTTAATCAGATTCGGGAGAATTTTGTTTAACCTATTTGCCAATATCTTGGCCAGAATTTTCATGTCTACATTAATTAGGGATATGGGTCTGAAATTACCTGGGTTTGTGGCTTGTTTGCCCGGTTTGGCTAGAACCGTTATATGTGCTTCTAGTAACATTCTAGTTAATGTAGGATTGTCTCTGAGTTTATTAAATAATTGTAGCATATGTCCCGCTAATACTCCTCCACATTTTTTATAGTAGGCAGATGTGAGACCGTCCGGGCCAGGGCTTTTCCTGGAGGGTATTTCCTTTATAGCGTGCTGGAGTTCCTCTAGAGAGATTTCAGCACCCAGGGAATCGGCTGTCTGTTTATCCACTGTTGGGAGTTGTAAATTTTGGAAATATTGGTTTAAGCCCTCTTCTAATGTGGAATTGTCTTGGGTGGTATTACCTCCTAAATTATAAAGCTTATTATAATAGGAACGGAAAGTATCAGCTATCGTAGTACTGTCTTTAGCTATTTTTCCTTCTGCGGTCCCTAAGGAGTGTATATATGTGTTCAGTTGTTTTCTTTTCAGGTTCCTAGCCAAAATTTTTCCCGGCTTGTTTCCTCCTTCGTAATAAAACTGTTTGAGGAACATAGCCTTTCGTTGGTAAACTTCAGTTAAATGTTGTTTGAGCTGAAGTCTAGTATCTAAGACTTCTTGCAGAATTTGTTCGTTATTTGGATTTTGTTTGTGGGCTGCTTCTAGTGTCATGATTGATTGTAAGAGTTTGGAATGTTTTTCTCTAGCTGCACGGTTGAGTTTAGACTTTTGTTTAATTAATAAACCTCTTATCACTGTTTTGTGTGCTTCCCATTCTAGCTGTCTAGAGGATGAGGAGAGTGAGTTTAGAGTAAAATATTCTGAAATTTCTTTTTGGATTGATTCGAGAAATATTGGGTCGTTCAGTAGCGTATCTTCTAGCCTCCAGATTTTGGGGGATATTGGAATACCTGGCCATAATATTCTGCACGTTACTGGAGCATGGTCAGACCAAGTGATGGGACCAATATTGCAGTCTCCCGTGATAGAGAGTCCCTGGGAATCAGTATATATGTGATCGATTCTCGTATAGCTATTGTGTGGATTTGAGTAAAAAGTGTAATCCCTACCCAGGGGATGCATAGTTCTCCATATGTCATGGAGTGTGAGACTCTGTAACATGTGTTTGATTGTTTTGATTTTCTTGGTGGCAACACTGGAGGTCCCCTTTGAGGAGTCCATGTGTGGCTCGAAGGAAAGATTAAAATCTCCCGCCAAGAATACAATTCCCTGGGAGTGGTCGAGGATGAGATTAGCAATTTTTCTGAAGAAGCCTATTTGCGTTTGATTAGGGGCGTAAATATTAATCAACATTATTTGGTGGCCATATAGGGAACCTTTAATCAAAATGTGTCTGCCTGCAGGGTCTTTTTCTACATGTAGTATTTGTATTGGTAATGATCTATGAAATAAGATCCCTACTCCCGCTTTTTTGTTTGGCCCAGATGCAAAGTATGCAGTGGGATATTGTTTGTTGTACCATTTAGGTTCTTTACCCTTCTGGAAGTGAGTTTCCTGTAACATTAAAATGTGACTATTAAGTTTATTAATATCTCGGAAAGCAATAGATCGTTTCCCTGGGTTATTTAACCCCTTAGCGTTAATAGTAGTCATTTGTAAGGAGTGATCTTGAAATTTACTGATTTTGGGTGGCATTTTGGGACTGCTATACAGGCCAGGGATAGGGGACAAAAAAAAAAAAAAAAAAAAAAAGGGGAAGAGTAAAGGAGGTGAAGATAAGTGGGTGAAGGAAGATTAAAGGGAGGCTTTGAGGAGAGGAAAGAGCTTAAGGTAAAGAAAGCAGCAGGTTATAAACGTCTTCTAAGTCTAGATTAAAAGACTTAGTGATCTAATTCACTGATGTATCTTTTGTGTCAAGAAAAAAAAAAAAAAAAAAAAGTGGTAACCTCAGTAAAGACAAGGTCAAAATAGGGGTAGTACCCCCAAACACAGTAACAATAAACATATTTAAATCTCTCGCTGAAATGAAGAACCATTAATTAAATCATGACAAAGAGGGGGGGGGCAAGGGAAGAGAGAGCCTTGTGGGTTACGAATCAAGTAGGATAAGGCGCAGGGTATGGGGGGCCGACCGGCCCGCAAACAATGAAAACTGAGCTAACCATGTAACTTTAACCTTTAAAATTTTAACCGGTTATATACTTCATCTTAACATACCTCTGGATTGTGAAAACTTCCAGAGTCGAGTAAACCTTATGATTATAGATATTTAGGGGGGGAAAGAGGTAAGGGGAAGGAAAGGGGAGTGAAGGGGGTATGGGTGAGGGGGAGATGGTGGCAACAAATGGAAAGAGGGTAAGTAGGAGGGGAGGGGGAGAGGGCGGGGGAGTGAGGAAGGAAAGGTTGGGGGGAAATGTATGAGGGTAGGGGGGCTTTCAGGGAAAGTTGAAGTTCATATATTAGATATTATAGCAATCGGCTATCACAAGAAATTCTATACAACAGTTGGTATTACAATATAGTAGAATTAATCTTAACCGGATATATGCTTCAACTTAACATACCTCTGATTTATAAACACATCCAGGATAAATTAAACCTTATGCTTGTAGATATTTAAGGGGAGATGAGGTAAGGGGGAGGAAAAAGGGGAGGGGAATAAGGGAGGGGGAGAGGTATGAGGGAGGGTATGGGTGAGGGAAGAATGGTGGCAGCAAGTGGGAAGGGTAAGTAAGAGGGATGGAGGAGGAAATAAGGGAGGGGGAGGAAAGGTGGGAGGGGGATGTGTGAGGGGAGGAGGGTTTTCAGGGGGAAAAGGAGTTCACATGTCAGTTATTATAACAATCTGCTATCCCAAGTAATTCTATACAACCGTTGGTAGTACAGTATAGGAAAATTAGTTGTATAAAAACTCTACAGAGCTGGATCATATACAAAATCCCTCCGTCTAGTGACGGGTAGACAGATTTAACAGGTCCCGCCAAGTATAGTTGATATATAGGGGGCTAGTTATCAAGCCGTCTACTTTTCTGGCTTCGCCGGCCCAATACGTCCGCCTAAGCTCGCCTACCTTCGCCGCCGCGGACCTTGAATACGTTCGCCTAAGTTATCAAATAAAGCTGTCAAAAAGCCGCGGGGCGATGAGCAGCGGACTGTGACAGTTATCACTCATCCGATCTCGCTGCCCTTCGGCTTTTTCCCAGCTTTATTGCTAGCCTGTCACTAAGCACTCACACTAAACTACACTGTTCTACCCCCTATACCGGCGCCCCCGGAGCCCCCCGCAACTAAATAAAGTTACTAACCCCTAAACCGCCGCTCCTAGACCCCGCCGCAAATCTTATAAATGTATTAACCCCTAAACCGCCGCTCCTAGACCCCGCCGCAACTCTTATAAATGTATTAACCCCTAAACCGCCGCTCCCGGACACCGCTGCCACCTACAGTATACCTAGTAACCCCTATCCTGCCCCCCCTACACCGTCGCCCTCTATTATAAAATTATTAACCCCTATCCTGCTGATCCCGCACCTCTCCGCAACTAAATAAATAGTTTAACCCCTAAACCGCCGCTCCATGAACCCGCCGCAACCTATATTAAACCTATTAACCCCTATCCTGCCCCCCCTACACCGTCGCCACCTATAATAAATTTATTAACCCCTATCCTGCCCCCCACTACGCCGCCGCCACTGTAATAAAATTATTAACCCCTAAACCTAAGTCTAACCCTAACGCCCCCCTAACTTAAATATTAATTAAATAAATCTAAATAAATTAACTCTTATTAACTAAATGAATCCTATTTAAAACTAAATACTTACCTTTAAAATAAACCCTAATATAGCTACAATATAAATAAGAATTATATTCTAGCTATCTTAGGATTTATATTTATTTGACAGGTAACTTTCAATTTATTTTAACCATGTACAATAACTATTAAATAGTTATTAACTATTTAATAGCTTACCTAGCTAAAATAAAGAGAAATGTACCTGTGAAATAAATCCTAACCTAAGTTACAATTACACCTAACACTACACTATACTTTAATAAATTATTCCTATTTAAAAATAAATACTTACCTGTAAAATAAACCCTAAGATAGCTACAATGTAATTAATAATTATATTATAGCTATCTTAGGATTTATATTTATTTTACAGGTAACTTTGTATTTATTTTAGCTAGTTAGAATAGTTATTAAATAGTTATTAACTATTTAATAACTACCTAGCTAAAAGAAATACAAAATTACCTGTAAAATAAATCCTAACCTAAGTTACAATTAAACCTAATACTACACTATCATTAAATTAACTAAATAAACTACCTACAAATAACTACAATTAAATACAATGACATAAACTAACTAAAGTACAAAAAATAAAAAAAGATAAGTTACAAAAAATAAAAAATTAAGTTACAAACATGTTAAAAATATTACAACAATTTTAAGCTACTTACACCTAATCTAAGCCCCCTAATAAAATAACAAACCCCCCAAAATAAGAAAAATCCCTACCCTATTCTAAATTAAATAAATTTCAAAGCTCTTTTACCTTACCAGCCCTTAAAAGGGCCATTTGTGGGGGCATGCCCCAAAAAGTTCAGCTCTTTTGCCTGTAAAAGAAAAATACAACCCCCCCCAACATTAAAACCCACCACCCACATACCCCTAATCTAACCCAAACCCCCCTTACAAAAACCTAACACTAATCCCCTGAAGATCATCCTACCTTGAGTCGTCTTCACTCAGCAGAGCCACCGATGGAACTGAAGAGGACATCCGGAGCGGAAGAAGTTAATCCTCCAAGCGGCGCTGAAGAAATCTTCCATCCGATGAAGTCATCATCCAGACGGCGCTGAAGAAGTCTTTGATCCGGCCGATGTCATCTTCCAAGAGGCGCTGAAGATGTCTTCTATCCGGGTGAAGTCATCTTCCAAGCCGGGTCTTGAATCTTCCTTCCGCCGACGCGGAACCACCTTCTTCACCGACGGACTACGACGAATGACGGCTCCTTTAAGGGACGTCATCCAAGATGGCGTCCCCTCAATTCCGATTGGCTGATAGGATTCTATCAGCCAATCGGAATTAAGGTAGGAAAAATCTGATTGGCTGATGGAATCTGATGTTCCGATCAGCCAATAGAATGCGAGCTCAATCTGATTGGCTGATTGGATCAGCCAATCGGATTGAACTTGAATCTGATTGGCTGATTCCATCAGCCAATCAGATTTTCCTACCTTAATTCCGATTGGCTGATAGAATCCTATCAGCCAATCGGAATTGAGGGGACGCCATCTTGGATGACGTCCCTTAAAGGAGCCGTCATTCGTCGTAGTCCGTCGGTGAAGAAGGTGGTTCCGCGTCGGCGGAAGGAAGATTGAAGACCCGGCTTGGAAGATGACTTCACCCGGATAGAAGACATCTTCAGCGCCTCTTGGAAGATGACATCGGCCGGATCAAAGACTTCTTCAGCGCCGCCTGGATGATGACTTCATCGGATGGAAGATTTCTTCAGCGCCGCTTGGAGGATTAACTTCTTCCGCTCCGGATGTCCTCTTCAGTTCCATCGGTGGCTCGGCTGAGTGAAGACGACTCAAGGTAGGATGATCTTCAGGGGATTAGTGTTAGGTTTTTGTAAGGGGGGTTTGGGTTAGATTAGGGGTATGTGGGTGGTGGGTTTTAATGTTGGGGGGGGTTGTATTTTTCTTTTACAGGCAAAAGAGCTGAACTTTTTGGGGCATGCCCCCACAAATGGCCCTTTTAAGGGCTGGTAAGGTAAAAGAGCTTTGAAATTTATTTAATTTAGAATAGGGTAGGGATTTTTCTTATTTTGGGGGGTTTGTTATTTTATTAGGGGGCTTAGATTAGGTGTAAGTAGCTTAAAATTGTTGTAATATTTTTAACATGTTTGTAACTTATTTTTTAATTTTTTGTAACTTAGCTTTTTTTATTTTTTGTACTTTAGTTAGTTTATGTAATTGTATTTAATTGTAGTTATTTGTAGGTAGTTTATTTAGTTAATTTAATGATAGTGTAGTATTAGGTTTAATTGTAACTTAGGTTAGGATTTATTTTACAGGTAATTTTGTATTTCTTTTAGCTAGGTAGTTATTAAATAGTTAATAACTATTTAATAACTATTCTAACTAGCTAAAATAAATACAAAGTTACCTGTAAAATAAATATAAATCCTAAGATAGCTATAATATAATTATTAATTATATTGTAGCTATATTAGGGTTTATTTTAAAGGTAAGTATTTAGTTTTAAATAGGATTCATTTAGTTAATAAGAGTTAATTTATTTAGATTTATTTAATTAATTATTTAAGTTAGGGGGGCGTTAGGGTTAGGGTTAGACTTAGGTTTAGAGGTTAATAATTTTATTACAGTGGCGGCGGCGTAGTGGGGGGCAGGATAGGGGTTAATAAATTTATTATAGGTGGCGACGGTGTAGGGGGGGCAGGATAGGGGTTAATACATTTAATATAGGTTGCGGCGGGTTCAGGGAGCGGCGGTTTAGGGGTTAATACATTTATTATAGTTGCGGTGGGCTCCGGGAGCGGCGGTTTAGGGGGTAATAACTTTATTTAGTTGCGGCGGTGTAGGGGGGGTCAGATTAGCGGTGTTTAGACTCGGGGTACATGTTAGGGTGTTAGGTGTAGACAGCTCCCATAGGAATCAATGGGATGTCTGTCAGCAGCGAACTTGTACTTTCGCTATGGTCAGACTCCCATTGATTCCTATGGGATCCGCCGCCTCCAGGCTGGCGCTTTGAAAACCAGGTACGCTGGGCCGTAAAAGTGCCGAGCGTACCTGCTAGTTTTTTGATAACTAGCAAAAGTAGTGAGATTGTGCCGTACTTGTGTGCGGAACATCTGGAGTGACGTAAGAATCGATCTGTGTCGGACTGAGTCCGGCGGATCGAAGTTTACGTCACAAAATTCTACTTTTGCCGGTCTCAAGCCTTTGATAACTAAGGCGAATCAGCCTCGCCACAAATACGCTGCGGAATGCGCAGCGTATTTGAGGTTGACGGCTTGATAACTAGGCCCCAATGGCTAAACTTTAGTGGTTAACAACCGCCAATATAAGCTTAGTTTTAGAAAAGAGGGGATCCCCCATACAAATAGGGATAGTACAGTTCATCTTTCTATTGTAATACAGTCACCTATAAAAAAGAAACACATATTCAGGCATAGAAAAACAGACAACAGTTTTATCTACTCATCTGGAGTTGTTCTTTCCGTGGAGGTAGTGGATCTAGCTGAGTTACCACCACGTGGGTGGGGAGGGTCGAGCTCAGTGTTGTCCATTATGTTCAGGTCTTTATAGAACAGTTTTGGGTCAGTTCCTGGTCTGAAAATGATCAATCTATTATTGTGGATCACAATAATAGAAACTGGAAAACCCCAGCGATAAGGGATCTTGTGTCTTCGAAGCTGTGCAGTTATATGCGAAAGCTCCCTTCTTTTCTGTAGGGTAACCGGGGACAAGTCAGAAAAGATTTGTATTACCTCCCCTGCATGTGAGATTGGTTGTTTGGCTCTGGCGCTTTTAAGGATATCTTCCTTATCCTTATAACTTAAAAATTTAACAATGATATCTCTAGGGGGGGCCTTTGAAGGTGGTTTAGGCCTCAGAGCCCTATGTGCCCTTTCTATCGGAATCTCCTGGGCAGTTGGAGCATCTTTTATTACCCTAAAAAGGGCTTGTAGGTAGCCTTCAATTGCTGGGGGGTGGACAGATTCAGATATCCCCCTGAACCTGAGGTTGTTGCTCCTGCAACGGTTGTCCAAGTCTTCCATTTTATCTGTCAAATAAAAGATTTGTTCTGACTGACTCCTCAAATCTGCATCTTGGTGTTTAACTTTTTCTGTGATGGTCTCCTGTTGCTCTTCTATCTTCAGTACCCTGTTGTCCAGTGCGCTTAGATCTTTTTTAAGGTCCCCAAATAACGATCTCATTTCTAATAATACCCCTTGGATATCTTCTTTTGATGAAAGATGATTTATATCATGCTTAGTGAGGTAAGGTGTCTGGAGAGCCTCTGTCTGCAACCCTTGAGCTGTTGTAGTGACTTGTTTGTTGGCCATATTTTCATCAGAGGTTTCAGGTCTGGATCCCACTGGTTTTAAAAATTGGCTTAGGGGATTGGGGGGCCCAGGTTGACCTGCTTTGTTTTGTCTCTTACCAGGCATCCCCCAAAGCACAGGCTCTCATGGGAGGTATCGCTAAGTTTAGTGCAGAGCTGTTCTGCTTCTCTTATTTGCTTTCACTTTTTATTTATTTTGTGCCCCTTTTTTTTTTTTTTTTTCTTCCTCCGTGTTGCTGCTAGGCCCAGAACAGGTTATTAATAAAATCTTGTTCCCCCAGAGTGGCTCTATGTAAAGGAGCCTGCAAAGTGTGGTATGGGGTTCATGAGGTGCTAAACAACTTTGAATATAGAGTATCCTCTGTACCTACATTTAGTGTTGCAAGTTCCCACGTGGATACTAGGCCTCTATGAAAAATGCCCCCTCGTGTCCGGGGCCTAGAGCCTAAGCTCTGTGATTTTGGTATGCGTGCGGTCAGTGTATACTGTCCAGGGCGATTAAATTGTTAAAGTGAGCTCTGGTAAGGCTCCTGTTTACAGCTCTTTTCTCTCGGCCCTCTCCGGTATCAACCCCCGAGGGTGTTCTCACCTCAGTGAACAGGCATGTAGTTGCGTTGTTGTCCGCTCTTTCTGGATCGTGTCTAGCCTGTGACTGGATCCCGGTTGATGTCTCCGTTTGGCCCCAGGTCCGGGCGAGCGGGTAAGCAAGACAGTTTGTGGGAATCTCTCGCGAGGCCTGCTATCTGCGTTCCTCTCCAGACACGGCCCGCCGGGCTCACTGAGTACTCTCCCCACTCGTGCCGCTCTAAGCTTTATATGAGTATCGGGTGTCCTCCCTCGCCCCAATCCCCCTCAGTCATTAAGTTTGAGAGAATAGTGAAGCTATAAATGATGTTTTACTGGCTTGGGAGATGGGAGCCCTTTCAGTGTGCGACCATCTCCCTGCGTGGCCAGGCTCCGCCCCCCGTAACTGTACTTTTTAATGTATTTTTGATGTGTTTTGCGACACTTTTTATTTGAGTGTAACTGTTAACCAGAGTTCTGAGGTTGCACTATTAAATTCAATTATGCTCAAGCGATCACATTTACTTTCAATTTGTAATACTCACACTACTTCCGACTCACGCAATCTTCTGTGATTAACCCGATATCACTCGCACGTAACGGTTAATGTGCCACTCGCAATATGGCCCTATGTAAATGTATAAAAAGAGTAAGAGGGATATTTATCAAGCCGTCAACCGCAAATACGCTGGAATTCCACAGCATAATTGTGGAGAGCTTGATTCGACCCATTTATCAAAGCCTACAGACCGGCAAAAGTTGAAATTTGTGACGTAACATACGATCCGCCGGTCTCAATCCAACACAGATCGATGCTTACGTCATTACAGATGTTCCGAATACAAATTCAGCACTATCTGACAACTTTTGCAAGTTATAAAATTTCTAACAGGTACGCTCACCACTATTCCGGCCCAGCGTACCTGGTTTTCAATCCGCCACCCTGGAGGCCGCGGATGCCATAGGAATCAATGAGAATCTGAAAGCAGTGAAAGCTCATGTTCGATGCTGCCAGATATCCCATTGATTTCTATGGTAGAATAAAAGTTATGTTTACACTTAACACCCTAACATAAACCCTGAGTTTAAACACCCCTAATCTGCCGCACCAACATCGCTGCCACCTACATAATGTAATTAATCCCTATCCCGCCGCTCCCGGAGCCCACCGCAACTAAATAAATATATTAACCCCTATTCCGCCACTCCCGGAGCCCACCGCAGCTAAATAAATATATTAACCCCTATCCCGCCGCTCCCGGACCCCACCGCAACTGTAATAAAATTATTAATCCCTGAACCCCTGGCCTCCCACATCACTACCACTAACTAACCCGATTAACCCCTAAACCGCCAGCCCCCCACATCGCCATAAACTAAATTGAACTATTAACCCATAAACCTGACAACCCGCTAACTTTACATTAAAATTACCTCATCTCCATCTTATAATAAATTTAAACTTACCTTTAGAATTAAAATAAACTATATTAAACTATTAATTAACCTACCCTAACTATTATACTAAAATTACATTAAACTATATTAAACTATTAATTAACCTACCCTATTATACTAAAATTACATTAAACTATATTAAACTATTAATTAACCTAGGATTATAGTGTATATAGAGGATGGCGCAAGTAGCTAAGTGTAACAAACACACTGATTCAGGACATATAGTCAAAAACAGTTTATATAAGATAATTTTAGATATAAAATATGTCAGTCATCATACATTTGTATCTATTAATAACAGATCTCAATCAATACTTAAAAAAGGGACATCTCCCTTACACATATAAATCAAAAGAAAAAATTATATCAAAATAAAAAATATAAATATCAAAAGAAAAATGTGAATCAAATGAATAAATTATTCATATATACCACCTTAAGAAGACCAAAAATGTCAATAAAAATATATCAGTAAAGAATAACAATAAAAATATATGTTTTAATGTTAAAAATGTCCATGGATGGTATATCCGAACAATTGGAGTTCTAAAATAAATCCTCTATTTCTCTCCAAAGATGTAAATTCTTATATGGTGTTGCCACTTTGTAACAGATCTCAGCAAAGCATACAATGTGTCATATAAGCTTGCCAATAGTTCTTCATATGGATATACTTCCTTATATGTTCGTGCGATATAGTGCACCTTATAATTTAGACTGCTCCGCAGGTGAACAACACATCAATGATCAATGGCAGAATAACGGTAAGTATCCTGATTATGTGAGTTTTCAGTTTAAAAGTTCATGCTGTACATAATACCTTACTCGAGGCTGCTCTGTAAAGATCCGGACGGACTGGATATGGAATAAGCACTCGCCTCCCGGGGGTAATGTGAACAATTTCACTCACCTTCCTTCCACCAGTGTAACGGCTGTTCCGGTCAGTAATGGAGTCAGCAGATTTGATCGGTATTTGAGCCAGCAGATTCGATCAGATAATTGTGATAAAAGACCCGCTCTTAGCACAAAAAACACGCACTGGATACTAGGTACCTAGTGATGAAAAGAATGTAGAAATTTGCAGGATAACAGCTTCACTTCAACGCGTTTCACCCAGGGTATTGGGCTTTTTCAAGAAATCTTGAGAAAGCCCAATACCCTGGGTGAAACGCGTTGAAGGTACCTAGTATCCCGCACGTGTTTTTTGCGCTAAGAGCGGTCCAGTCTGGATCTTTACAGAGCAGCCTCAAGTAAGGTATTATGTACAGCATGAACTTTTAAACTTAAAACTCACATAATCAGTATACTTACCGTTATTATGCCATTGATCATTGATGTGTTGTTCACCTGCGGAGCAGTCTTCATTGAGGATGGATGTTTGGTCTTCAAAAACTGTAAGTGGATCTTCGGGGGTTAGTGTTAGGTTTTTTTTAAGGGTGGGTTTTATTTTTAGATTAGGGTTTGGGCTGAAAAAGAGCTAAATGCCCTTTTAAGGGCAATGCCAATCCAAATGCCTTTTTCAGGACAATGCGGAGCTTAGTTTTTTTTAGATAGGATTTTATTTGGGGGATTTGGTTGTGTGGGTGGTGGGTTTTACTGTTGGGGGGGTTGTATTTTTTTTACAGGTAAAAGAGCTGATTTCTTTGGGGCAATGCCCCGCAAAGTCCCTTTTAAGGGTTATTGGCAGATTAGGTGTAATTAGTTTAAATATTTGATCATTTATTTTTTATTTTGTGTAATTTAGTGTTTGTTTGTTTTTATAATTTAGTTAATTGTATTTAATTAATGTAATTTATTTAATTGTAGTGTAAGGTTAGGTGTTAGTGTAAGACAGGTTAGGTTTTATTTTACAGGTAAATTTGTATTTATTTTAACTAGGTAGCTAGTAAATAGTTATTAACTATTTACTAACTAGTCTACCTAGTTAAAATAAAACAAGCTAGATACAATGTAACTATTAGTTATATTGTAGCTAGCTTAGGTTTTATTTTACAGGTAAGTATTTAGTTTTAAATAGGAATTATTTAGGTAGTAATTGTAATTTTTATTTGGAATAATTTAAATTATATTAAAGTTAGTGGGTGTTAGGGTTAGGTTTAGACAGGTTTAGGGGTTAATAACTTTAGTATAGTGGCAGCGATTTTGGGGGCAGCAGATTAGCGGTTGATAACAGTAATGTAGGTTGCGGCGATGTTAGGGACAGCAGATTAGGGGTTAATAATATTTAACTAGTGTTTGCGATGCGGGAGTACAGCGGTTTAGGGGTTAATATATTTATTAAAGTGGCGGCAATGTCCGGAGTGGCAGATTAGGGGTTAATAATTTTATTTTAATGTTTGCGATGTGGGAGGGCCTTGGTTTAGGGGTTAATAGGTAGTTTATGGGTGTTAGTGTACATTTTAGCACTTTAGTTATGCGTTTTATGTTACGGCTTTGTAACATAAAACCCATAGCTACTGACTTTCAGTTTACGGTATGGATCTTGATGGTATAGGATGTACTGCTCCCTTTTTGGCCGGACAGGCAAACTCGTAATACCGGCGCTATGGAAGACTTATTTAAAAAGGACTTTTTGAAAGCTGAGGTAGTTACGTTGCGTTACGGCCAAAAAAGTGTTCAGTACAGATATACCTGCAAGACTTGTAATACCAGAGGTAGTTAAAAAGAGCCATAACGCTGCTTTTTCGCCATAATGCAAAACTCGTAATCTAGCCATTTATTACATATTTAAAAATCCTAACCCCACTCAAATTATTTAAATCTACAATTTAAAATTACTAAGTTACAAAAAAATAACAAAGTTACAAAAAATAAAACACATTAATTTACAAAAAATAAAAAACACTAAATTTCACAAAATAAAAAAAATTTATCAAATATTTAAACTAATTACACCTAATCTAATAGCCCTATCAAAATAAAAAAGCCCCCCAAAATTAAAAAAAACCCTAGCCTACAATAAACTACCAATGGTCCTTAAAAGGGCCTTTTGCGGGGCATTGCCCCAAATAAATCAGCTATTTTACCTGTAAAAAAAAATACAAACACCCCCCCAACAGTAAAACCCACCACCCACACAACCAACCCTCCCCCCAAAAAAAACCTAAGCTCCCCATTGCCCTGAAAAGGGCTTTTGTATGGGCATCGCCCTTTAAAGGGCATTTAGCTCTTTTACTGCTCAAAGTCCCTAAGCTAAAATTAAAACCCACCCAATAAACCCTTAAAAAAACCTAACACTAACCCCCGAAGATCCATTTACAGTTTTCGAAGACCGGACATCCATCCTCATCCAAGCAGCAGAAGTCCTCATCGAAGCTGGCAGAAGTCTTCATCCAAGCGGGCCGAAGTCTTCATCCAAGTGGGCAGAAGTCTTCATCCAGACGGCATCTTCTATCTTCATCCATCCGGCGTGGAGAGGGTCCATCTTCAAGACATCCGGGGCGGAGCATCCTCTTCTTACGACGAATCTTGAAGAATGAAGTTTCCCTTTGAATGACGTCATCCAAGATGGCGTCCCTTACATTCCGATTGGCTGAATTCTATCAGCCAATCGGAATTAAGGGGGAAAAAATACTATTGGCTGATCTAATCAGCCAATAGGATTGAGCTTGCATTCTATTGGCTATTCCAATCAGCCAATAGAATGCAAGCTCAATCCTATTGGCTGATTACACAATTTTTGTAACTTAGTAATTTTTAATACAGGGAGTGCAGAATTATTAGGCAAGTTGTATTTTTGAGGATTAATTTTATTATTGAACAACAACCATGTTCTCAATTAACCCAAAAAACTCGTTAATATCAAAGCTGAATAGTTTTGGAAGTAGTTTTTAGTTTGTTTTTAGTTATAGCTATTTTAGGGGGATATCTGTGTGTGCAGGTGACTATTACTGTGCATAATTATTAGGCAACTTAACAAAAAACAAATATATACCCATTTCAATTATTTATTTTTACCAGTGAAACCAATATAACATCTCAACATTCACAAATATACATTTCTGACATTCAAAAACAAAACAAAAACAAATCAGTGACCAATATAGCCACCTTTCTTTGCAAGGACACTCAAAAACCTGCCATCCATGGATTCTGTCAGTGTTTTGATCTGTTCACCATCATTATTGCGTGCAGCAGCAACCACAGCCTCCCAGACACTGTTCAGAGAGGTGTACTGTTTTCCCTCCTTGTAAATCTCAAATTTGATGATGGACCACAGATTCTCAATGGGGTTCAGATCAGGTGAACAAGGAGGCCATGTCATTAGATTTTCTTCTTTTATACCCTTTCTTGCCAGCCACGCTGTGGAGTACTTGGACGCGTGTGATGGAGCATTGTCCTGCATGAAAATCATGTTTTTCTTGAAGGATGCAGACTTCTTCCTGTACCACTGCTTGAAGAAGGTGTCTTCCAGAAACTGGCAGTAGGACTGGGAGTTGAGCTTGACTCCATCCTCAACCCGAAAAGGCCCCACAAGCTCATCTTTGATGATACCAGCCCAAACCAGTACTCCACCTCCACCTTGCTGGCGTCTGAGTCGGACTGGAGCTCTCTGCCCTTTACCAATCCAGCCACGGGCCCATCCATCTGGCCCATCAAGACTCACTCTCATTTCATCAGTCCATAAAACCTTAGAAAAATCAGTCTTGAGATATTTCTTGGCCCAGTCTTGACGTTTCAGCTTGTGTGTCTTGTTCAGTGGTGGTCGTCTTTCAGCCTTTCTTACCTTGTCCATGTCTCTGAGTATTGCACACCTTGTGCTTTTGGGCACTCCAGTGATGTTGCAGCTCTGAAATATGGCCAAACTGGTGGCAAGTGGCATCTTGGCAGCTGCACGCTTGACTTTTCTCAGTTCATGGGCAGTTATTTGCGCCTTGGTTTTTCCACACGCTTCTTGCGACCCTGTTGACTATTTTGAATGAAACGCTTGATTGTTCGATGATCACGCTTCAGAAGCTTTGCAATTTTAAGAGTGCTGCATCCCTCTGCAAGATATCTCACTATTTTTGACTTTTCTGAGCCTGTCAAGTCCTTCTTTTGACCCATTTTGCCAAAGGAAAGGAAGTTGCCTAATAATTATGCACACCTGATATAGGATGTTGATGTCATTAGACCACACCCCTTCTCATTACAGAGATGCACATCACCTAATATACTTAATTGGTAGTAGGCTTTTGAGCATATACAGCTTGGAGTAAGACAACATGCATAAAGAGGATGATGTGGTCAAAATACTAATTTGCCTAATAATTCTGCACTCCCTGTAGTAGATTTAAATAACTTGAGTAGGGTTAGGTTTTTGGAAATGTAATATAGTTAATTTAATTGTAGTATAATAGTTAGGGTAGGTTAATTATTAGTTTAATATAGTTTAATGTAATTGTAGGATAATAGTTAGGGTAGGTTAATTAGTAGTTTATTATAGTTTATTTTAATTCTAAAGGTATTATAAGATAGGGATGAGTTAATATTTAATGTAAAGTTAGCGGATTGTTAGGTTTAGGGGTTAGAAGCTTAATTTAGTTTATGGCGATATGGGGGGCTGGCGGTTTAGGGGTTAATAGGTTTAGTAAGTGGTAGTGATGTGGGAGGCCAGGGGTTTAGGGGTTAATACGTTTATTTAGTTGCAGAGGGGTCCGGGAGCGGCAGGATAGGGATTAATAACTTTATTAGAGTTGCGGTGGGCTCAGGGAGCAGCGGGATGGGGGTTAGTAACTTTATTTAGTTGAGGCGGGGTCCGGGAGTGGCGGGATAGGGGTTAAACATTTTACTATAGTGGTGGTGTTTAGTGACAGGGTATAAATAAAGTTGGGAAAAAGCCAAATAGCAGCGAGATCGATGACTGCTAGTTAACAACAGTCCGCTGCTCATCGCCGCCGTACTTGGTGTGTGGCTTTTTGATAGCTTTTTTTATAAATAAGTAGAGCGTATTCAGGTCCGCGGCCGCGATGTTAGGTGATGTTAGGCGAGCGTATTGGTGCTGTCGAATGCAGCATAGTTGACGGCTTGATAATTCGGCCTCTAAATGTTAATCACGTTTCTCTCTTTTTTTTTAATTTTTCTCCTGGTACAAGATAGTAGTCTGTTGACTTTCATCTCCCTTTAAAGAACAAATCAGAGTTCTTATATTCCTATATTAATCCTGGTTGAACAACTAAAAGCAGCTCTAGCATACGGGTGTGAAATGACTCAACATTGAAAGAGTTAATATGGAAAAATTATTGTATTTGAAAAATGTTAATTCAAATCTATTTCAAGGGATATTCAAACTAATAAGAAATTCATGCTTATGCCCAACTGATATCCAGGGACAGGATGTACAAGGGCTGATAAGGACAACCACCACAAATGCATTCATGGTCAGGGACATACCTCAAAAAACATGAAAATAAAAATTAATTTTAATCAGAACAAATTAATATTTTTTTTTATAAAATATATCATTATTAGTCCTTGAAAGGGACATTCCAGAAAAAAAATAGAATCCACATGGATGCATTTCAGTTTTGAATAGTAGAACATTTGGAATATACATGTATTAGAAAAAATGCTTCTTATAAAAGCTATAGATGTTTCAAAAGTGTATTTAAGTATGCATCGTGCACCAGCATTTTAAACACAGCACTTACTCAGCGAGTCTAAAGTGCTTGTACCATCTGTTAATGACTCAATTTGGTAATTGCTGACATGATACAAGCCCCACTGGTGCTCTGGGCAGCTGAAGTATTTAAAATGCTGGTGCACTGAGAATATCCAGCTATGCTTCACGTGCATGGGCAGAGAAAGATGTTAACACTAAGATAGTGATAGCTTTTACTAGAAGCATTTTTGCCAAAACGTTTATGTTGTAAATATGTTTCCATTCAAAGATGTTATGTCCTTTTAAGTTTTGATTTTTTTTTTTTTTGTAAGAACTCAGCCAGTTTATTAGCTATTTGTACTAAGTCAATTCTACTAAATAACTGGCTGACTAAAAAAAATAAAAATATGACAATAGTCGAGTTCATGATGGAATTATTATGATAATGAAAATAGGCACCATCAATATAAGTAATTATGAGATTAAAATAAAATCTATAATTTATTATTAATATTGACAATGAAGAAAATCAATATTAAAAGTAATGATGATTTTAATAGGAGAATACATACTGTAATGATTTTTTTACCATGTATGGTGACTTTTTCATGCATGAGTAGAATTACAGTAAACTTGTTTTGAAGTTAAAATATCTTTGACACTACATAAGGGATTACTAGATTTAATAAAACGTTATTCTGTATCATTTGTTTCCATTAAAATCAAAGAAAAAGTATTTTCAGCACAAATTTTGAGATCTTATTATTATAATTTATTTAAATAGCACTACCAAATTAGTGAGTGCTGGGTACAAAAGTAGGGGTTTACAATAACAAGATTTGAAGTAAGATACTGGAATAACAGGAGTCAATCCAACTATAGTAGATGCCAATCAAGATAATAGCAAGTGTATAATATAAAAGTAGCATTTATTAAAATAACAGCAACGCATTTTTCAGCCAAATCAAGGCTGTTTCTTCAGACTTAACCCCTTAATGACCGAGGACGTGCAGGGTATGGAGGCATCCTGCAATAACCTTTTACGGCCATCCGATGCAGAGAGAGCCACTCTGTGGCCCTCTCTGCACCGGACATCGATGGCCGGTATCGTTGGTGGGTGGGAGCCGGTATGGGAGGTGGGTGGCGGCCATCGATGGCCCTGGTCATGTGGAGGGGGGCGGGATCGTGGGCGTGGAAGTCCGGGGGAGCGCGCGGGCGCGCGCACGTGCACGAGGGGGCGGGCGCGTGCACGGGGAGGGAGCGGGTGGGAGCCGCTACACTACAGAAAAAATATGTCCCAAAGCTAAATAAACGTGGGACATTTAATGTAAAAAAAAAAACATTAGGTGTAATTTAGGTGGTGGGGGTTGGTGCGTGGGGGGGGGGGGGAGCTACACTACAGAAAAAATAAAAAAAAATAAAAAAATAAACATTTGATTGTTCAAACTGGGTACTGGCAGACAGCTGCCAGTACCCAAGATGGCCCCCAATAAGGCTGAGGGGGAGGCTTAGAGAGCTGTTTTGGGGGGGATCAGGGAGGTTGGGGGTTAAGAGGGATCCTAAACACAGCATATGTAAATATGCTTTTTTTTTTTCTTTTAAAAAAAACCCCAAAAACTTTTATTTTAGTACTGGCAGACTTTCTGCCAGTACTTAAGATGGCGGGGACAATTGTGGGATGGGGGAGGGAAGGGAGCTGTTTGGGAGGGATCAGGGGGTGGGATGTGTCAGGTGGGAGGCTGATCTCTACATTAAAGCTAAAATTAACCCTGCAAGCTCCCTACAAACTACCTAATTAACCCCTTCACTGCTAGCCATAATACACGTGTGATGCGCAGCAGCATTTAGCGACTTTCTAATTACCAAAAAGCAACGCCAAAGTCATATATGTCTGCTATTTCTGAACAAAGGGCATCCCAGAGAAGCATTTACAACCATTTGTTCCATAATTGCACAAGCTGTTTGTAAATAATTTCAGTGAGAAACCTAAAATTGTGAAAAAATTAATGTTTTTTTTAATTTGATCGCATTTGGCGGTGAAATGGTGGCATGGAATATACCAAAATGGGCCTAGATCAATACTTGGGGTTGTCTACTACACTACACTAAAGCTAAAATCAACCCTAGAAGCTCCCTACATGCTCCCTAATTAACCCCTTCACTGCTGAGCATAATACACGTATTGTGCGCAGTGGCATTTAGCAGCCTTCTAATTACCAAAAAGCAACGCCAAAGCCATATATGTCTGCTATTTCTGAACAAAGGGGATCCCAGAGAAGCATTTACAATCATTTATGCTATAATTGCATAAGTTGTTTGTAAATAATTTCAGTGAGAAACCTAAACTTTGTGAAAAAATTTGTGAAAAAGTGAACAATTTTTTTTATTTGATCGCATTTGGCGGTGAAATAGTGGCATGAAATATACCAAAAATGGGCCTAGATCAATACTTTGGGATGTCTTCGAAAAAAATATATATACATGTCAATGGATATTCAGGGATTCCTGAAAGATATTAGTGTCCCAATGTAACTAGCGCTAATTTTGAAAAAAAAAGTGGTTTGGAAATAGCAAAGTGCTACTTGTATTTATGGCCCTATAACTTGCAAAAAAAGCAAAGATCATGTAAACATTGGGTATTTCTAAACTCAGGACAAAATTTAGAAACTATTTAGCATGGGTGTTTTTTGGTGGTTGTAGATGTGTAACAGATATTGGGGGTCAAAGTTAGAAAAAGTGTGTTTTTTTCCATTTTTTCCTCATATTTTATAATGTTTTTTATAGTAAATTATAAGATATAATGAAAATAATGGTATCTTTTGAAAGTCCATTTAATGGCGAGAAAAACGGTATATAATATGTGTGGGTACAGTAAATGAGTAAGAGGAAAATTACAGATAAACACAAACACCGCAAAAATGTAAAAATAGCCTTGGTCTCAAACGGACAGAAAATGGAAAAGTGCTGCGGTCATTAAGGGGTTAAACAAATAATCAAAATACACCTGCTATATAAACCCTCACCTACACTCACCTACCCTGTATTGGGTATATAAATGATTGCTAACACCTGTCTCTAGAACACTCCTCTACAATTAGTAATCATAGGTATCGTACAAAACATGCTCAATAAACCTAGCCTAAAGCTCACAATGTAAACCTTAAAACATTAGGGAATTGGCTGAGAAATGCCTTGCTGTTATTTTAATAAATGCTACTTTTATATTATACACTTGCTTTTATCTTTAATCTGCATTTGCTATCATTGGATTAATTCCTGTTATTGCTAGAGTGTTTAGTCAGCTGGGCGGCTGTGAAGCTCCAGTCCACTTATATGGCACCCGATGATTTTCATTACAAAACAAACCCACAATTTCTACTTTGACTTGTCTTCACTATTGTCCATTTAAAATGATTTTAAATACTTATCCCACCTCACATTGATACCATTTGGTTCACGTGTCTGTAAGAAAAAGATCCATTTTGTTTCTTTAAACAATAATTTCCAAAATCTATTCCCTCCTTTCGGGGTTCTGGGAAGATGATCTATTGCCTGAATTTGAAAAGCTTTTGTTGGGTTGAGCTGTTGGTTAAAATGTTTGGCAACTCTAGATGGTATCAATGCGAGGTGGGATGTAGACCTTTTCTTTGGCTAAAATAAAAATTCCTAAAAAAAAGCCTATAGTCATCAAAAGGTTTAAGAAGCAAATTGTACCCTAGTTCAATGTATTACAGTATTAGAATAAACTATAATTGTTGATTGCAAACGAATGAGAAAATAAATATATCTCAATAATATTAGAAGTTAATCTCCCATACAAGTAGTGGCAAACTCTATAAAGTGGTATTACAGTACTCCTGTTGAGTTATAAGATTACTAAGTCTCTTCTAATGGCTACAAATAATGATTAAGTAACAACCGCTAATTTCTATCTTGAAACAGAAATATATTCCCATTTTCGGTTACATTGATCCATAACAGCTTTTTGTTTTTTCTTATTTTTAATTATGTAAGCTTTTTCTTTTTATTGTATAAGATTGTTGCACATATGGAAGTTCGCTAGAAAGATATGTCATCCTTAAAGGGCCATGAAACCCACTTTTTTCTTTCATAATTTAGAAAGAGAATGTAATTTTAAACATCTTTCTAATGTACTTATATTATCTAATTTGTTTTATTCTCTTGATATTCTTTGCTGAAAAGCATATCTAGATATGCTCAGTAGCTGCTGATTGGTTGCTGCACATAGAAGCCTCGTGTGATTGGCTCACCATGTGCATTGCTTTTTCTTCAACTAAGGATATCTAAAAAATGAAGCAAAATAAATAATAGAAGTAAATTGTAATGTTGTTTAAATTTCTAATCTCTATCTGAATCATGAAAGAAAGATTTTGGGTTTAGTGGCCCTTTAAAGTAATTACCAATGCCATACGCTAAGTAGGCAACTTAGTCACAAGCCGATTGCAAAGCAATGATTTACACAAAGCTATGGCAGTCTATGATATATATGTTTGGTATTTATAGAAATAATGATGACAGGTATTCTACCTAACAACAGCTTACTATATTGCACTTCCAATGAGCGAATATTCCCCTGATACGTAACTTCCGGTAACACGGAGGTCACGTGATTGGAGGGTCTTTTAAAAAGATGGTATTTACGGTTAGAAAACTAAGTCACCATCGATAAAGCTATGGTGAAACGTGTCTGGTGACGCGCAACAGGGGGTCGGAGGTAACGGTTAACAATATATGCTATACGTACCGACAACACCAATGTCTGTGAATTTATACTTTATCTACTTTTTACAAATAAAGGCTATGTTTTATAGTTAAAGACCAGAGGGTTTGAACTGTTCATTGTCACAAGTCGGAGCAATTGCTCACAGAGAATCAAAGTATCTGCATATTTTGAGAGATTGTTATGTATAAAACTTATATTTGAAGATTATTACTGCCTAAAAAGACTGTTTGTTGTTTCTAATGGACAACACCTGCTGCTAAGGAGAGCAACTAGTGTTTTTTGTCCATGTATAATTGTGCTTTTATGGGTTAAGCACAGGCAATAATTTCTATCCTGCTGCTTTAGCTAAGAATAAACGCTATTTGATATCTTTGTGCAATGTTCATAGTTTTTTGGTTATAAATGTAATAAACCATGCTGCAGCCTTTATACCCATTCAGGTTGTGTGTGTATTTATTGGAGGGGGTGGGTCAAATCTATACCCCATTATCTCAGATCAACTACGGAACACTGAATTGTTAATGAGTGAATTTACTGGACAAACAAAAGATTCAGGGGATTATTGTAAAAATAATTGTGTAGCAAAAATAAAAATACACAATAGCAAGACAAAAATTGCCATCTTCCAGATCATACTGTAAATTTCTTTCTGAAAATAACACTCATGGCAATGTCATAAAGCTTCCAGCTATAACATTTGTGCAGGCCTTCAACTAACAGTGCTGCTCAAAATCAATGTTCTATTGTTTATGGATTTGCACTGAGAACCATTAAAGGGACATAAAAAACAAATCGGCACTAGATCATATAACAGAACCGTTCCTATATTTAGAATGGAAAATGTTCCTACATGAAACTATGCTTGCAATAGGGAGAGTAAAATATAAAACATTAAAGGTCAGATTACGAGTGGCGCACTAACAGTTATGCATGAGCAAAAAAGGGTTTATTGTGGGGGTTTTTGTGTGCCAGGCTCATTGAAAGTAAAAACGAATAGGTGAGAGCAATCATGATTTACGCTAGAATGATCACCGCGTCCTCAGAGCTCTGGTTAACTGTTTCACAAAACAAAAAAGAAGGAAAAACACACCAAAAAGTCATTATAAAGTACAGTTACACTTATAATAACACTAACTATTATTTATTTATTCTTTAAATTGCATTAAAAAGTTATAAGGGCTCAAAGAGGTCTCAGGTGTTAGAAAAAAAGGAAAAGCGCTTTAACATAGAGATACATACATACATGTCTTAATATGTATATATATATATATATATATATATATATATATACAAAACATGGAAGGGGACTGCACTCTCATACCGGACCGGGTACACATCCCATGACCCTGTAACATGCTCAGCCCTGGGTGCTCACGGCACTCACAGGAAGCTGTGCTGTCTCCAGAGTCACAGGCAGTTAACCCAAGACAGGTCTGGGTGCAATAACCATAGGGAGAATTACAAAACAAATTAATATAACACACAGAGAAAGTCCAGCACTCACTTACAAGCTCTCAGCTAAGATTTAAAAGCAAAAATGGAAAGGTTAGTTACCGCATCTGGCCAAATGGGACAAGCCCAGGTACCACATCAAGGTCCTTTCCAATACCTGGGACCCTAAAACAGCCACAGAATGCAAGTTCTCAAATCCAAACAAACTGGGAACAAGGGAAGGGTGCACAGGCTTATGTAATCACCCTAGACATATACAAAATATGGAAGGGGACTGCACTCTCATACTCGACCGGGTACACATCCCATGACCCTGTAACATTCTCAGCCCTGGGTGCTCACGGGCACTCACAGGAAGCTGTGCTGTCCCCAGAGTCACAGGCAGTTAACCCTCCCTATGGTTCTTGCACCCAGACCTAATGAGGGTTAAAAAAGAAACCGTTTTGCAGGTAAGTTTTGGCTGTATTATATATTTAGAAACTTATGTCCCTTTAAGTAGATGAAAACATGTTTATGCATGACTTCTGACTTTTCAATTGAATAATGCTCCCTGCACAGGGATCCATGGAACTTTGCAGTGAATAATTACATTGATATTTACAGCCTATTTTATACAGATCTTTAAACAGATATATACATTTTTTGTATTCCATCACTATGGACAGTCTCATACATACAGATACCTTCTATTCTCTTAAAGACATAGAAGATGAGGATTTGGATAACTTAGAACTATCTGATGTATTTGAACAGGATGTGCCAAATACACAATTGGGAGACCACTTCTATAACTTAGAAACATTAAAGAAAAAAGAACAAAAATTAAGATGGGACAAGTGGATTCTTACCAAATATACCAACCTAAAGATGATTCCCAGGGGTCTTAGAATAAATAAATTCCCGACATATGACATCAAGGACCAAGGATTCATTGAACGCTGGAATCAGGCACTGACGGACTGTTCTTTAAAACTTATTGGTTTACTTATTGAATATAAAGATATGCTACTAGCTGAAATTAGGGATAAGATTGCTGCTATACAAAATGATATGTTGAAATTTAAAAACTGTGACATATATCCTCAATTTGATACAATTCTTAAAAAGGTAATGGAGGAATCTAAAAAACTAATTATACAAGTTAAACATTCTAAGTTCCTAAGAGATCAAAAGGACTATTCAAATGGTACAGTATACATATGGCGTAGGCGACAAAGGGGAAAATTGTGGTCACAAAGAAATAAGAGAAGGGAGAATCACAATACAGATACCAATATTAAAATAGAGAGTACACCACACCAACAAGATAATAAAACAATTCGGACATATGCACCAACCCCCAAAAAGGTAGTTTTTTCAGATTCAGAACCAGAACAAACCGATGAGGAGAGGTTTGCCTCAAGTTTTGATAATGATGATAGGTGTTCTACTTCTGAAGGTGAAGAAACTCAAATAAATAATTCAGATAATATAGAAATAATGAATAAACCCAGGGGTATCTTAAAGGACCCCAAAAATAGTGGGGCTATACCCAAGAGGGGAGGACGACAAAGAAGAGGTCGCTCTCATTATATACAGAGTACTTTAACAAGAGATTGTATGATAAATGAATCAGAACCTTCTCCTCAGGTTTTTCAGTGGGCCCCCAGGCGACCCAGAGGAGGGGGGAGAAGGGGTCAAGGACAGAGGGAACCATACACAGACACACCCCAGCAGAGATACCCGGTGAGAGACAATCGGAATGTGCAGGGACACAGATATCAATAGGGGATCATACAGTGATCAATCTATCGTCCTATAGTTTGTCGGGGCCGGAGAGGAAGGTCCTCAGCTATGGTATGAATTTTGTTCCCTCACGCAATTTTGATTTGTTCCAGACTATTCTGGATATTAACCAATTGGTGAGGGATCTTACTTTGAGGAGGTTCTTCTCTGGCCATGAGAATAGGATGGGGGACGATGGATTGATCAAGGATCAGAGGGTACCACAGTATGATATGCCCTTTAATGATATCTGCACCTTAATAGATCTAGAAGATCTGTCATGTGAAGGTTCCCTAGCAACTAATGTAATAGAACCAGTACCCGCTCCAATGAGATCCAAATCCAACTTTTATCCAATACATTCCAGAGGAAAAAGTTTGGAAGTATTTCATAAGAGGGTGGTAGAAGATCTGAACGAACTAGCTAAGTCTGAATCTAGAAATCCTTCCAACTTATCTAGGTCAGAAAGAGAAGCAATAATTAAACTTCAACAAAACAAGGAATTAGTTATTCGCCCATCTGACAAGGGCGGAAGTGTTGTAGTTCTTGACAAAGACATGTACAATAGAGAGGCTCTCAGACAATTGAGTGATGCTGAGGCATACACTATTTTGCCTAGAGATCCCACTGCATCTTTTTCTGATGTACTTAGAGATCTATTGGATGATGGTGTTCAAATGGGCATTATTGACACACAGACCCTCGACTGTCTTATGGTTGATAACCCGATACTGCCCATTTTTCACCATTTTCCTAAGACCCACAAAAGTATGGTAGAAGTACAGGGTAGACCGATAGTGGCAGGCATTGGTTCAGTCTTGGAACCTTTGTCCAAGCGGGTGGACCAGTTCCTACAACCACTGGTACAATCCCTACCCAGTTATGTGAGAGATACCTCACACGTATTGTCCAAATTGGAGGGCACAGTCTGGGAGCCTAGTTACAGCTGGATTACCATTGATGTGGTAGGTTTATACTCTTGTATACCCCACAAATTTGGCCTGCAGGCAGTGTCCTTCTTTCTCGAAACATACACGGATTTGTCAGAGGAACGCAGAAAGTTTGTCATCAGAGTTGTTGATTTTCTTCTCAATCACAACTTTTTCATGTTTTCTGACACTTTCTACCTCCAGAGACGTGGAACCGCCATGGGAGCAAAATTTGCCCCATCATACGCGAATTTATTCATGGGTTGGTGGGAGCGCTTCCACGTCTTTAGAGGTAGAAATTGTTTTGCCAAGCATTTTGTTAAATATATGAGATACATAGATGATCTGCTGGTTGTATGGTCAGCTAGTTATCAGGAAGCCAATGAATTGGTGAAGTATCTCAATGATAACAATGTAGGTTTAAAGTTCACTTTTGAGTGGAACCAGGATAGTGTAAACTATTTGGACTTCACTCTGTCTGCAGACAATCTCTCTGGTAGTGTTTCTTCATCCCTATACAGGAAGCCAATTTCTGGCAATACACTATTGCATGCCCGGAGTAGTCACCCCGGACATGTCTTTAGGGGTATAGCCAAAAGCCAGTTCTTGCGAATAAAGCGAAATTGTTCCTCAGATAGGGACTTCCAATCAGAGAGTAGTGACTTAAAGAAAAGACTCCATGCCAGAGGCTATTCAAAAACTATCATTAATAGGGCCTATTGGGAAGTAAACCAAACTGACAGAAAGAAACTACTTGAACCTAAAACACTGAATGCCAAGTTACAAACATTGGACAGGTCCAGGCCCACTCTTATCACAGCCTATTCAAACCAATATCATCAAGTTTGTCAAATAGTTAAAAGAAACCTTCCGATCCTACGTGGAGACACAGTCTTACGTAAGACTTTAGAGGATGGTTGTAACTTTGTATACAAACGCAATCTTTCATTAGGCAACAGGCTTTCACCAAGCTTGCTGCCCAAATCAGAAAGTGGCAGTTCTTGGCTGACTGTCAAGGGTACCTACAGATGTGGAAAAAGATGTTGTGCATCATGTGACCATATTCAAGTGTCAAAAACATTTATTTCAGCTACCACACAGGAAAAATTTGAAACAAGAGGCTGTATCAAATGCGGCAGTAAATATGTCATTTATCTAATTGAGTGCACACAATGCCTTAGACAGTATGTTGGTCAGACCTCACGTAAAGTTGGAAAACATATTAGAGAACATCTGTCCTATGTATCTCAAGACCTCAAGACAGAGCAGTATCGGCATTAGCCAGACATTTTCTTGAAGTTCATGAGGGAAGAGTTGACACCTTCAGGTGGCAGGCTATCGAGCAAATTATCACACCACGTTGTGGTGGTGATAAGTCACAAATACTCCAAAGACAAGAAATATATTGGATACATAAGCTCGGTAGCCTGCTACCTGGGGGTTTCAACTCAGAGTTCGATATAATCAATTACTGGCATAGATGAACTTATGATCGTTCAATATATATATTTCATACCAATATACATTTCACACCTATGTCCCCTCATATAGTCTGATTTTATTTAATATGTAATAGATGTATTGGGACCTTAACACATTTTGGCTCCCATATATCTTTTTTTACTATGTGCTTATAATCTCTTTTTAGGTATACAATGAAAATGATCGATATACTGTTAACATGTAAATATATATAGTCATTGCTTTCATGGTAGTTTCATTTAACATGTGGCTCCTTTGTTATGATCCTACTATGTGTTTAACAAAAATAATTTATTTTTATTTTTTTAACGTGATTATAATCTCTTTAATTGTATGCACTGAACAAGATTGTTATATTGTTAACATGTAATCATATATAGTTATTGCCTTCATGGTAGTTTCATTTAACATGTGGCTCCTGTGTTATGATCCTACCATGTGTTTAACAAAAATTGAATTTTTGAATAAGTTTTGAATAAGACCGTTATACTGTTAACATGTAATCATATATAGTCATTACCTTCATGGTGGTTTCATTTGACATGTGGCTCCTTTGTTATGATCCTACCATGTGTTTAACACAGGTATCTTACTGTAAATTTCTTTCTGAAAATAACACTCATGGCAATGTCATAAAGCTTCCAGCTATAACATTTGTGCAGGCCTTCAACTAACAGTGCTGCTCAAAATCAATGTTCTATTGTTTATGGATTTGCACTGAGAACCATTAAAGGGACATAAAAAACAAATCGGCACTAGATCATATAACAGAACCGTTCCTATATTTAGAATGGAAAATCTTCCTACATGAAACTATGCTTGCAATAGGGAGAGTAAAATATAAAACATTAAAGGTCAGATTACGAGTGGCGCACTAACAGTTATGCATGAGCAAAAAAGGGTTTATTGTGGGGGGTTTTGTGTGCCAGGCTCATTGAAAGTAAAAACGAATGGGTGAGAGCAATCATGATTTACGCTAGAATGATCACCGCGTCCTCAGAGCTCTGGTTAACTGTTTCACAAAACAAAAAAGAAGGAAAAACACACCAAAAAGTCATTATAAAGTACAGTTACACTTATAATAACACTAACTATTATTTATTTATTCTTTAAATTGCATTAAAAAGTTATAAGGGCTCAAAGAGGTCTCAGGTGTTAGAAAAAAAGGAAAAGGGCTTTAACATAGAGATACATACATACATGTCTTAATATGTATATATATATATATATATATATATATATATATATATATATATATATATATATATATATATCTATATATATATATATAGATATATATATATATATATATATATATATATATATATATATATATATACAAAACATGGAAGGGGACTGCACTCTTATACCGGACCGGGTACACATCCCATGACCCTGTAACATGCTCAGCCCTGGGTGCTCACGGGCACTCACAGGAAGCTGTGCTGTCTCCAGAGTCACAGGCAGTTAACCCAAGACAGGTCTGGGTGCAATAACCATAGGGAGAATTACAAAACAAATTAATATAACACACAGAGAAAGTCCAGCACTCACTTACAAGCTCTCAGCTAAGATTTAAAAGCAAAAATGGAAAGGTTAGTTACCGCATCTGGCCAAATGGGACAAGCCCAGGTACCACATCAAGGTCCTTTCCAATACCTGGGACCCTAAAACAGCCACAGAATGCAAGTTCTCAAATCCAAACAAACTGGGAACAAGGGAAGGGTGCACAGGCTTATGTAATCACCCTAGACATATACAAAATATGGAAGGGGACTGCACTCTCATACTCGACCGGGTACACATCCCATGACCCTGTAACATTCTCAGCCCTGGGTGCTCACGGGCACTCACAGGAAGCTGTGCTGTCCCCAGAGTCACAGGCAGTTAACCCTCCCTATGGTTCTTGCACCCAGACCTAATGAGGGTTAAAAAAGAAACCGTTTTGCAGGTAAGTTTTGGCTGTATTATATATTTAGAAACTTATGTCCCTTTAAGTAGATGAAAACATGTTTATGCATGACTTCTGACTTTTCAATTGAATAATGCTCCCTGCACAGGGATCCATGGAACTTTGCAGTGAATAATTACATTGATATTTACAGCCTATTTTATACAGATCTTTAAACAGATATATACATTTTTTGTATTCCATCACTATGGACAGTCTCATACATACAGATACCTTCTATTCTCTTAAAGAGATAGAAGATGAGGATTTGGATAACTTAGAACTATCTGATGTATTTGAACAGGATGTGCCAAATACACAATTGGGAGACCACTTCTATAACTTAGAAACATTAAAGAAAAAAGAACAAAAATTAAGATGGGACAAGTGGATTCTTACCAAATATACCAACCTAAAGATGATTCCCAGGGGTCTTAGAATAAATAAATTCCCGACATATGACATCAAGGACCAAGGATTCATTGAACGCTGGAATCAGGCACTGACGGACTGTTCTTTAAAACTTATTGGTTTACTTATTGAATATAAAGATATGCTACTAGCTGAAATTAGGGATAAGATTGCTGCTATACAAAATGATATGTTGAAATTTAAAAACTGTGACATATATCCTCAATTTGATACAATTCTTAAAAAGGTAATGGAGGAATCTAAAAAACTAATTATACAAGTTAAACATTCTAAGTTCCTAAGAGATCAAAAGGACTATTCAAATGGTACAGTATACATATGGCGTAGGCGACAAAGGGGAAAATTGTGGTCACAAAGAAATAAGAGAAGGGAGAATCACAATACAGATACCAATATTACAATAGAGAGTACACCACACCAACAAGATAATAAAACAATTCGGACATATGCACCAACCCCCAAAAAGGTAGTTTTTTCAGATTCAGAACCAGAACAAACCGATGAGGAGAGGTTTGCCTCAAGTTTTGATAATGATGATAGGTGTTCTACTTCTGAAGGTGAAGAAGCTCAAATAAATAACTCAGATAATATAGAAATAATGAATAAACCCAGGGGTATCTTAAAGGACCCCAAAAATAGTGGGGCTATACCCAAGAGGGGAGGACGACAAAGAAGAGGTCGCTCTCATTATATACAGAGTACTTTAACAAGAGATTGTATGATAAATGAATCAGAACCTTCTCCTCAGGTTTTTCAGTGGGCCCCCAGGCGACCCAGAGGAGGGGGGAGAAGGGGTCGAGGACAGAGGGAACCATACACAGACACACCCCAGCAGAGATACCCGGTGAGAGACAATCGGAATGTGCAGGGACACAGATATCAATAGGGGATCATACAGTGATCAATCTATCGTCCTATAGTTTGTCGGGGCCGGAGAGGAAGGTCCTCAGCTATGGTATGAATTTTGTTCCCTCACGCAATTTTGATTTGTTCCAGACTATTCTGGATATTAACCAATTGGTGAGGGATCTTACTTTGAGGAGGTTCTTCTCTGGCCATGAGAATAGGATGGGGGACGATGGATTGATCAAGGATCAGAGGGTACCACAGTATGATATGCCCTTTAATGATATCTGCACCTTAATAGATCTAGAAGATCTGTCATGTGAAGGTTCCCTAGCAACTAATGTAATAGAACCAGTACCCGCTCCAATGAGATCCAAATCCAACTTTTATCCAATACATTCCAGAGGAAAAAGTTTGGAAGTATTTCATAAGAGGGTGGTAGAAGATCTGAACGAACTAGCTAAGTCTGAATCTAGAAATCCTTCCAACTTATCTAGGTCACAAAGAGAAGCAATAATTAAACTTCAACAAAACAAGGAATTAGTTATTCGCCCATCTGACAAGGGCGGAAGTGTTGTAGTTCTTGACAAAGACATGTACAATAGAGAGGCTCTCAGACAATTGAGTGATGCTGAGGCATACACTATTTTGCCTAGAGATCCCACTGCATCTTTTTCTGATGTACTTAGAGATCTATTGGATGATGGTGTTCAAATGGGCATTATTGACACACAGACCCTCGACTGTCTTATGGTTGATAACCCGATACTGCCCATTTTTCACCATTTTCCTAAGACCCACAAAAGTATGGTAGAAGTACAGGGTAGACCGATAGTGGCAGGCATTGGTTCAGTCTTGGAACCTTTGTCCAAGCGGGTGGACCAGTTCCTACAACCACTGGTACAATCCCTACCCAGTTATGTGAGAGATACCTCACACGTATTGTCCAAATTGGAGGGCACAGTCTGGGAGCCTAGTTACAGCTGGATTACCATTGATGTGGTAGGTTTATACTCTTGTATACCCCACAAATTTGGCCTGCAGGCAGTGTCCTTCTTTCTCGAAACATACACGGATTTGTCAGAGGAACGCAGAAAGTTTGTCATCAGAGTTGTTGATTTTCTTCTCAATCACAACTTTTTCATGTTTTCTGACACTTTCTACCTCCAGAGACATGGAACCGCCATGGGAGCAAAATTTGCCCCATCATACGCAAATTTATTCATGGGTTGGTGGGAGCGCTTCCACGTCTTTGGAGGTAGAAATTGTTTTGCCAAGCATTTTGTTAAATATATGAGATACATAGATGATCTGCTGGTTGTATGGTCAGCTAGTTATCAGGAAGCCAATTACTTGGTGAAGTATCTCAATGATAACAATGTAGGTTTAAAGTTCACTTTTGAGTGGAACCAGGATAGTGTAAACTATTTGGACATCACTCTGTCTGCAGACAATCTCTCTGGTAGTGTTTCTTCATCCCTATACAGGAAGCCAATTTCTGGCAATACACTATTGCATGCCCGGAGTAGTCACTCCGGACATGTCTTTAGGGGTATAGCCAAAAGCCAGTTCTTGCGAATAAAGCGAAATTGTTCCTCAGATAGGGACTTCCAATCAGAGAGTAGTGACTTAAAGAAAAGACTCCATGCCAGAGGCTATTCAAAAACTATCATTAATAGGGCCTATTGGGAAGTAAACCAAACTGACAGAAAGAAACTACTTGAACCTAAAACACTGAATGCCAAGTTACAAACATTGGACAGGTCCAGGCCCACTCTTATCACAGCCTATTCAAACCAATATCATCAAGTTTGTCAAATAGTTAAAAGAAACCTTCCGATCCTACGTGGAGACACAGTCTTACGTAAGACTTTAGAGGATGGTTGTAACTTTGTATACAAACGCAATCTTTCATTAGGCAACATGCTTTCACCAAGCTTGCTGCCCAAATCAGAAAGTGGCAGTTCTTGGCTTACTGTCAAGGGTACCTACAGATGTGGCAAAAGATGTTGTGCATCATGTGACCATATTCAAGTGTCAAAAACATTTATTTCAGCTACCACACAGGAAAAATTTGAAACAAGAGGCTGTATCAAATGCGGCAGTAAATATGTCGTTTATCTAATTGAGTGCACACAATGCCTTAGACAGTATGTTGGTCAGACCTCACGTAAAGTTGGAAAACGTATTAGAGAACATCTGTCCTATGTATCTCAAGACAGAGCAGTATCGGCATTAGCCAGACATTTTCTTGAAGTTCATGAGGGAAGAGTTGACACCTTCAGGTGGCAGGCTATCGAGCAAATTATCACACCACGTCGTGGTGGTGATAAGTCACAAATACTCCAAAGACAAGAAATATATTGGATACACAAGCTCGGTAGCCTGCTACCTGGGGGTTTCAACTCAGAGTTCGATATAATCAATTACTGGCATAGATGAACTTATGATCGTTCAATATATATATTTCATACCAATATACATTTCACACCTATGTCCCCTCATATAGTCTGATTTTATTTAATATGTAATAGATGTATTGGGACCTTAACACATTTTGGCTCCCATATATCTTTTTTTACTATGTGCTTATAATCTCTTTTTAGGTATACAATGAAAATGATCGATATACTGTTAACATGTAAATATATATAGTCATTGCTTTCATGGTAGTTTCATTTAACATGTGGCTCCTTTGTTATGATCCTACTATGTGTTTAACAAAAATAATTTATTTTTATTTTTTTAACGTGATTATAATCTCTTTAATTGTATGCACTGAACAAGATTGTTATATTGTTAACATGTAATCATATATAGTTATTGCCTTCATGGTAGTTTCATTTAACATGTGGCTCCTGTGTTATGATCCTACCATGTGTTTAACAAAAATTGAATTTTTGAATAAGTTTTGAATAAGACCGTTATACTGTTAACATGTAATCATATATAGTCATTACCTTCATGGTGGTTTCATTTGACATGTGGCTCCTTTGTTATGATCCTACCATGTGTTTAACACAGGTATCTTTTTCTGTTGTGTGTATGCATTGAATAAGATCGCTATATTGTTAACATGTAATCATATATAGTTATTGCCTCCATGGTAGTTTCATTTAACATGTGGCTCCTTTGCTATGATCCTACCATGTGTTTAACACAAACATATTTTTCTATTGTGTGTATGCATTGAATAAGATCGCTATATTGTTAACATGTAATCATATATAGTTATTGCCTCCATGGTAGTTTCATTTTTGTGGCTCCTTTGATATGATCCTACTATGTGTTTAACTTAAATTGCATTTTTGTATTCACTACTATCTAGACATCTTTTTAGCAGCCAAATTTTGAGAATATGTATATATACCCTCAGTCTGCTATGCATTACTCCTAGCCTGCCATTAATGTGCTCACTTTATATTCATATTTATATATTTATTGAATCCATTGCTCAGCTATAATTAATAAGAATATAGCTGTTCATAGTTGTTTAATACATATTTTTTCATTCATGGTTTATCTAGATCTGTTTCAAAGTTTATACATACATAGTTTAGTCAGCCAAATAGTATTAAGGTTTAACTGTTTTTGCAACCGTACTCATTGGCTACACTATTATTCTGGCTATATGTATGCATATGTACATTTTTACACCTGCTTCTGTTTCTGCTGTTTTTAACCACTCCCAAAGGGAGGTACTCCTGTGCATAAAAAGGTGCTCAGGTGTGACTAATTGTACATCTAGGATTACGGCTATCCACGCCGAAACCGGTCAGATGTGTTTTTGCAGGTTTTATGTATAAGTCTTACTGACTTGAATAAAGGCTACGTTTTATTATCCTTTTTTCACTGGAACTTTTATTCATCATTTGGATCCTACCTCTATGTGCTGGGTTCTTTTTTTTTTCTTTTTTTTCTTGTTTCATGTTTATGCAATATTCATATTTAATTGTGTTATACTGTATATTTTCTGTGCTCATCAGATTGCTTTTGTATTATGAGTTGAAAGTAAACTGCTTTAACTCGTGCTCTAATCTGACGAGTGCAAAAGTGCAAAAAGAATATTGTGTGCGTGTTCACATATTCCCCCATAAAAGTCAATTAAAAAAAAAGTGGAAAACCTAACACCCCACTCTCGAGCAAACTCAATCCCATATTCTCATGTGCTCTAAGCCAACATCAAAACATAAATATTTCACATTCCAATGTTCTTCACATACATGAATATGTTCTATTTATTCATACATACATATTTCTACATACAGTGGGGCAAAAAAGTATTTAGTTAGCCACCAATTGTGCAAGTTCTCCCACTTAAGAAGATGAGAGAGGCCTGTCATTTTCATCATAGGTATACCTCAAGTGTGAGAGACAAAATGTAGAAACAAATCCAGACAATCACATTGTCTGATTTGGAAAGAATTTATTTGCAAATTATGGTGGAAAATAAGTATTTGGTCAATATCAAAAGTTCATTTCAATACTTTGTTATATATCCTTTGTTGGCAATGACAGAGGTCAAACGTTTTCTGTAAGTCTTCACAAGGTTGTCACACACTGTTGCTGGTATGTTGGCCCATTCCTGCATGCAGATCTCCTCTAGAGCAGTGATGTTTTGGGGCTGTCGCTGGGCAACACAGACTTTCAACTCCCTCCAAAGGTTTTCTATGGGGTTGAGATCTGGAGACTGGCTAAGCCACTCCAAGACCTTGAAATGCTTCTTACGAAGCCACTCCTTCATTGTCCGGGTGGTGTGCTTGGGATCATTGTCATGCTGAAAGACCCAGCCACGTTTCATCTTCAATGCCCTTGCTGATGGAAGAAGGTTTGCACTCAAAATCTCACGATACATGGCCCCATTCATTCTTTCATGAACATGGATCAGTCGTCCTGTTCCCTTTGCAGAGAAACAGCCACAAAGCATGATGTTGCCACCCCCATGCTTCACAGTAGGTATGGTGTTCTTTGGTTGCAACTCAGCATTCTCTCTCTCCAAACACGACGAGTTGTATTTCTACCAAACAGTTCTACTTTGGTTTCATCTGACCATATGACAGTCTCCCAATCAACTTCTGGATCATCCAAATGCTCTCTAGCATACTTCAGATGGGCCCGGACATGTACTGGCTTAAGCAGGGGGACACGTCTGGCACTGCAGGATCTGAGTCCCTGGCGGCGTAGTGTGTTATGTGATGGTATCCTTTGTTACGTTGGTCCCAGCAGGTCATTCACTAGGTCCCCCCATGTGGTTCTGGGATGTTTGCTCACCGTTCTTGTGATCATTTTGACCCCACGGGGTAAGATCTTGCGTGGAGCCCCAGATCGAGGGAGATTATCAGTGGTCTTGTATGTCTTCCATTTTCTAATTATTGCTCCCACAGTTGATTTCTTCACACCAAGCTGCTTGCCTATTGCAGATTCAGTCTTCCCAGCCTGGCACAGGTCTACAAATTTGTTTCTGGTGTCCTTTGACAGCTCTTTAGTCTTCACCATAGTGGAGTTTGGAGTGTGACTGTTTGAGGTTGTGGACAGGTGTCTTTTATACTGATAACAAGTTCAAACAGGTGCCATTAATACAGGTAATGAGTGGAGGACTGGGGAGCCTCTTAAAGAAGAAGATACAGGTCTGTGAGAGCCAGAAATCTTGCTTGTTTGTAGGTGACCAAATACTTATTTTCCACCATAATATGCAAATAAATTATTTCCAAATCATACAATGTGATTGTCTGGATGTGTTTCCACATTTTGTCTCAACTTGCACAATTGGTGGCTGACTAAATACTTTTTTGCCTCACTGTATATCTGATGGTATTTTGGTACAAAATATATCTATACCTATATATTTAGATGATTATATAGGTATAGATATATACATATATATTTAGGAATATCTATTTATAAATAAATATAACATATTCTGCTATGTACAGAATATTGGAATGTTAAATATTTACAATACATACAGTTAAAATCTTTATTAAAAATTATATTGTATAAATATTTTTTTCATGTTTTCATCTACTTTAATGCAAAGGGCTCCAATGCAATTCTATATGTGTCTATATATATATACATATGTATTTATTTACTGAAATTAGAGCTGTTTCTTTTCGCTAAAAATTTTTTCTTTTTGTACAAAATAGCTGCTGTTCAGTATCTATATCGTAACATAATTATTATATATATATATATATATATATATATATATATATATATATATATAGGTATTATCCTTGTAAAATTTTACTAGGTGGCACTTTGCTAATACATTTTAAACCAATATGTATTTAGGTGTTTATTTATGTATATACAGTATGCCTGTAAATACATATGTACACACATATATATATATATATATATATATATATATATAATCCAAATCCACTCAAAACCTGAACCTGATGTTGATCCTAACAGATTTCCAAATAACGGGCACGATCAAATATACAGCGTAGGTTTCGGCGCAAGCGTGGGAACCCGCGCCGCCCGTAATTTCACCTCGCACATCGGGGTATTACATATACTGTGCCGTTAGATGCTAAACTGGCGTAAGTAGGACAAACTGGCGATCTTCCGAAAATGTGCGCAAATACACATTTTAGTCGTCGCAAGTAATTTACACCAGTATTTTGTCCACGGAAAGTCTCAATAAAGAGTAGTTTTATGCAAATTAGGCTAGCACTCGTAAAAATGAACCGCGACTTCATCTAAAAATGTGACACGTAATTACGCTATTCAAAATTCATATATAAACCCATGCGCAGCCGCCATTTTCTTCAGTGTGTTTGGATGGTTCGTTGAGCTACAGCACACTACAGTGGAGTGGAGGATTAGTCAGAGTAGAGAGAGGCGCAAACAGAGGAGTTAGTTAGGTCGCATTGTTGGTTGATTAAGCTTGTACACTTACACATATTTTTACATATTGCACACATTTTGCATACATACATATACAAAGACACCATACGTTTTTTTCTAACACCTCACACATTTTATTTCAATTTTACAGTGTGATAGGCTGAGTGTTTGGTTGTGATTGTGTGCGATTGAACTGGGAGTGTGCGATTGAACTGGGAGTGAGTGTGTGAGTGTGTGTAGTGTGAGGATGGCAGGGAGAGGTAGGGTGGAGGGGAGGAGGGGAGAGGAGTGGCAGGGAGAGGAGTATTGTAGAGGACAGGAGGAGCAGTGGGGTCCCCGTCAGGGAGTAAGTGGAGTGGGGAGAGGGAGAGCTAGAAGGGATGATGGGAGGGGAGATGCCCGAGAGCCCCAGAGACCAGGCACATCTAGGAGAGGGACAGAGGGTGCACATGGGGACAAAAGGGGGGAGGAGGGAGAGGATAGGGAGGAACCCACACCAGGGATATCACAGGGAGCAAGCCAGGTGTCCACGGAGGATGAGAGGTTGAGATGTCCCAACTTCTCATTTGATGAAAATGTTGCCCTAGTCCAGGCCATCATGGACAATTACAGTGCCCTCTTTGGGCAGGAGAAGGGCAAAGGCAGTGCCAAAAGGCAAAAAACAGCATGTTTGGTGGTAGAGGATGCCGTCAACAATGTGGCCCCGCAGAGGAGGACTGTTGAGGGCCTGAAAAAGTGGTGGAATGACTGCAAGAGGCGGGTGAAAGAAAAGATGGGGCAGGAAGCTATGCACCAGAGGAGAACAGGCGGTGGTCCATCCCTGGACATAGAATATAACACCTAGCAGGAGATGATACACAGGTCCCTGAGTATCACAGCAGTTCGTGGACTTCCAGGGGCTCGTGACTCAGGGACTGCAACCACAGCACATCATGCTGGTGAGTAACATCTCACACACCAGTATTATATGTGTTTGAGATATAACATCCTTTAATATCACACATTCATGTACACAATGAGGTGCATGGTATTTGGCCTACTAACAAAAACATCTACAATTATATTTGACATTAATGCTACTTAACACAATGCAGTTCATGATATGAGGTGGAATAGTGCAATACTAACATGTCTCAGAGTAACACAGGCCACAAGCCACATGTAGAGTTTTCAGTAAATGGACACTCTAGCCATCACAATACTTTTAGCTCAATAAAGCAGGTTCTGTGCCTACATCAGGCTAAAGTAAATTGTGTGACCATAGTGTCACTTAAAGAACACATTTTTTCCATCATTGACATGTACACATAACTATTGTATGAAACACATACCTGTTTACTGCACATATTAAAATCCCTCATATCACAAATCACAATGTGCACATGCATGTTATAGAGTTTGACATGAGAATCAGTATAGGCCCTAGCATGTATCAATGTACATTGTATGCCCACATGGACATATATATGAATGTACTAATCCCTCTCATCATGTAACTCCTCCACAGAACCTCCTGTCACGAGGATGCAAACAGGCATGCCGCCACCACCACCACCACCACCAGTCACAGGCATGCAGCCACCACCACCAGTCACAGGCATGCAGCCACCACCACCAGTCTTCAGGCAACCACATGAACAGTATGCTCCCAGGCATGAGCAGGGTTGGATGGCTTCAGTTGAGGACCCGGAAGTGATTCCACCACCATTGACATATGATCCATTGACATATGATCCCTGGCAAGATTCCTGGCCAGAGGAATTTTCTTATTTTGGCTTTGAGGGGGAGCCAAGACAGCCACAAAGGGTCCATGTATTTACCCCCCCCCAACACAATCTCAGGGCAGTAATGGCTTTTACCCACAGACTATGTCACAAGAAGTGCCAACTGGACCAGGCTGAGTGGTCACACACTGGTCATCAGTGGGACTATCAAACAACCCTGAGAGCTCCACCATCCTCATCACTTGGGCAAGTTCCACCATCCTTATCACTTGGGAGAGCTCCACCATCCCTATCACTTGGGAGAGCTCCACCATCTGCAGATGAAAATATAGCTGAAAGTACTCAAGCACCAGCAGATGCAGCTGAACCTGTCCCACAAGAACCAGCAGATGCAGCTGAACCTGTCCCACAAGAACCAGCAGATGCAGCTGAACCTGTCCCACAAGGACCAGGAGATGTAGCTGAACCTGTCCCACAAGAACCAGCAGATGCAGCTGAACCTGCACCTCAAGCAACTAGAAGCCCTGCTGCTCAAGAGCCTGTGGATGCATTGTATGCTCCCCTGGGTGAGGAATACATTGCACTCCAGTGGAGGCTCATAACAAGCTCTGAGAGCAGACAAAGAGGCCAAGAGAGGTTCCACAGGAGCCAAGAGAGGTTCTTCAGGATCCAAGAAAGGTTCTTCAGGAGCCAAGAGAGGTTACACAAACGTAGCATAGAGTTGCAGAGGGACATGGCAGCATCATTAAGTGGAAGTGTTCAAAACCAGTCACAGATGATGCAAATTCTGTCTGATATGCAGATGCAGATGTACAATAGATGACGAGAACAAAATCAACTCTTGGGTGTGTTGGTTGAGCACTTTACACACCAGCAGGACACTGCCTCCAGCCTATCATCTGTCGCCAGCACACCAGCAGAAACATCAGAATCTTCTCAAACCAGGAGAACAAGGAAATCCAATACAGTCACCTCAGCTCCCTCATCCAAGAAGCCTAAAAATAAATAAATATTATTATAGTTCATCATAAATCTTGTCCTCTGTTATTTACCATATAATTGTCATCCACATCCATGTGAGGTGTGTTTTAGTACACTAAGGCCTAGATTTAGAGTTCTGCGTTAGCCGTCAAAAGCAGCGTTAAAGGGTCCTAACGCTGGTTTTGGCCGCCCGCTGGTATTTAGAGTCGTGTAGGTAAAGGTCTAACGCTCACTTTCAAGCCGCGACTTTTCCATACCGCAGATCCCCTTACGTCAATTGCGTATCCTATCTTTTCAATTGGATCTTCCTAACGCCGGTATTTAGAGTCTTGGCTGAAGTGAGCGGTAGAGCCTCTACCGACAAGACTCCAGCCGCAGAAAAAAGTCAGTAGTTAAGCGCTTTCTGGGCTAATGCCGGTTTATAAAGCTCTTAACTACTGTGCTATAAAGTCCACTAACACCCATAAACTACCTATGTACCCCTAAACCAAGGCCCCCCCACATCGCCGCCACTATAGTAAATATTTTTAACCCCTAATCTGCCGACCGCACACCGCCGCCACCTACATTATCCCTATGAACCCCTAATCTGCTGCCGCTAACATCGCCGACCCCTATATTATATTTATTAACCCCTTATCTGCCCCCCCAATGTCGCTGCTACCTTACCTACACTTATTAACCCCTAATCTGTCGACCGAACCTCGCCGCTACTCTAATAAAGTTATTAAACCCTAAACCGCCGCACTCCCGCCTCGCAAACCCTATAATAAATAGTATTAACCCCTAATCTGCCCTCCCTAACATCGCCGCCACCTAACTTCAAGTATTAACCCCATATCTGCCGACCGGACCTCGCCGCTACTATAATAAATGTATTAACCCCTAAAGCTAAGTATAACCCTAACACCCCCCCCCCCCTAAGTTAAATATAATTTTATTCTAACTAAATAAATTAACTCTTATTAAATAAAGTATTCCTATTTAAAGCTAAATACTTACCTGTAAAATAAACCCTAATATATTGTAGCTATTTTAGGATTCATATTTATTTTACAGGCAACTTTGTATTTATTTTAACTAGGTACAATAGCTATTAAATAGTTATTTACTATTTAATAGTTACCTAGTTAAAATAATTACAAAATTACCTGTAAAATAAATCCTAACCTAAGTTACAATTAAACTTAACACTACACTATCAATAAATTAATTAAATAAATTAACTACAATTACATACAATTAAATAAACTAAACTAAATTACAAAAAAAAACCAAACACTAAATTACAAAAAATAAAAAAGAATATAAGAATTTTAAGCTAATTACACCTGCTGTAAGCCCCCTAATAAAATAACAAAGCCCCCAAAAATAAAAAAAAATCCCTACCCTAATCTAAATTTAAAAATTTAACAGCTCTATTACCTTACCAGCCCTTAAAATGGCTTTTTGCGGGGCATGCCCCAAAGAAATCAGCTCTTTTGCCTGTAAAAAAACACACAATACCACCCCCCAACATTACAATCCACCACCCACATACCCCTACTCTAACCCAAACCCCCCTTAAATAAACCTAACACTACCCCCCTAAAGATCATCCTACCTTGAGCCGTGTTCACCCAGCCGGGCACCGATGGACCAAATGAAGACATCCGGAGCGGCAGAAGTCTTCATCCTATCCGGGCAGAAGAGGATCAGTTCCGATCAGCCAATACAATGCAAGCTCAATCTGATTGGCTGATTGGATCAGCCAATCCGATTGAACTTGAATCTGATTGGCTGATTCAATCAGCCAATCAGATTTTTCCTACCTTAATTCCGATTGGCTGATAGAATCCTCTCAGCCAATCGGAATTTGAGGGACGCCATCTTGGATGACGTCATTTAAAGGAACCTTCATTCGGCGAGTAGGCGTCGTGGAAGAAGGACGGATCCGCATCGGCTGGAAGAAGATGGCTCAGTTCTGCTCCGGATGGATGGATGAAGATAGAAGATGCCGCTTGGATGAAGATGTCTACCGGTCCGGATGTCCTCTTCTGCCCGGATAGGATGAAGACTTCTGCCGCTCTGGATGTCCTCTTTTGGTCCATCGGTGCCCGGCTGGGTGAACACGACTCAAGGTAGGGAGATCTTCAGGAGGGTAGTGTTAGGTTTATTTAAGGGGGGTTTGGGTTAGAGTAGGGGTATGTGGGTGGTGGGTTGTAATGTTGGGGGGTGGTATTGTGTTGGGGGGTGGTATTGTGGGTTTTTTTTACAGTCAAAAGAGCTGATTTCTTTGGGGCATGCCCCGCAAAAAGACCTTTTAAGGGCTGGTAATAGATCTGTTAATTTTTTTAATTTAGATTAGGGTAGGGACATTTTTTATTTTGGGGGGCTTTGTTATTTTATTAGGGGGCTTAGAGTAGGTGTAATTAGCTTAACATTCCTGTAATCTTTTTTTTATTTTTTGTAATTTAGTGGGGGTTTTTTGTAATTTAGTTTAGTTTATTTATTTGTAGGTAATTGTAGGTACTTGTAGTTAATTGATTTAATTTATTTATTGATAGTGTAGTGTTAGGTTTAATTGTAACTTAGGTTAGGATTTATTTTACAGGTAATTTTGTAATTATTTTAACTAGGTAGCTATTAATAGCTATTGTACCTAGTTTAAATAAATACAAAGTTGCCTGTAAAATAAATATAAATCCTAAAATAGCTACAATATAATTATTCGTTATATTGTAGCTATATTAGGGTTTATTTTACAGGTAAGTATTTAGCTTTAAATATGAATACTTTATTTAATAAGAGTTAATTTTTTCATTAGAATAAAATTATATTTAACTTAGGGGGGTGTTAAGGTTAGGGTTAGACTTAGCTTTAGGGGTTAATACATTTATTATAGTAGTGGCGAGGTCCGGTCGGCAGATTAGGGGTTAATACTTGAAGTTAGGTGGCGGCAATGTTAGGGAGGGCAGATTAGGGGTTAATACTATTTATTATAGGGTTTGCGAGGCGGGAGGGCGGCGGTTTAGGGGTTAATACATTTATTAGAGTAGCAGCGAGGTCCGGTCGGCAGATTAGGGGTTAATAAGTGCAGGTAAGGTAGCGACGACATTGGGGGGGCAGATTGGGGTTTATAAATATAATATAGGGGTCGGCGATGTTAGGGGCAGCAGATTAGGGGTACATAGGTATAATGTAGGTTGCGGCGGTGTCCGGAGCGGCAGATTAGGGGTTAATAATATAATGCAGGTGTCAGCAATAGCGGGGGCGGCAGATTAGGGATTAATAAGTGTAAGGTTAGTGGTGTTTAGACTCGGGGTTCATGTTAGGGTGTTAGGTTGCACGTTTTTCTCTAAAAATAGAGAAGAGAAGAGCGCGGACTCAAATGCAGAGTAACATCAATTTAATAATACACACGACAAATGGCCACTTACAAAATGAAAATATAAAATCAGCATATATATAGTAAAACCATAGACTTATCGTCTCATGCCAGCATTCATCTGTACTGATGAGATGTCAGAGTAAGCTTGTCCCTCTGTTTCCTCCTTAGTGTTGCCAGATTCCGGTATGTCAGAGTTGGTCCTTGAGGAATTACCTCCAAGCAAAGTTCATGAATTAATGCCAATAGTGGACCAAAGTTTCTGAACCATTACTATAACAGGTGACAAGTGAAATGGCAAACTAAGTGTGCGTTATAGCTATGAGTAAAAACGTTCCTCTGCTCTTTAACCTCCAAACTCGTAGCTGCAGACTTAGAGCTGGGGCGGCTTCACAGGAACAAATAGCTCAAAGGGTGGGCGGGCAGTGGGCGGATCTCTACGCGTTTCGTCACGTCTCGGCGTGACTTTCTCAAGAGTGCTATGTGAGGGGGGCGGGGAGGCTCTTATGAAGAGGAGTGTGACTACACACACCCTCTTTTTTTGACCAATCGTGTACGGTAAAACACGATAATATTTGGTGAGTGAAAAAGGCATAGTATTAAAACGAACAAAACTTAATTAATATGCAATATCACAATAATACATTCCTAATACATTAACATATCGATTAATATATATGCATGATACCAATCGATAAAAACATTGAAAAAATATATAAGTTCATATCGATATACTAAAAATAACTGAACAATCTTTTCAATGTTTTTATCGATTGGTATCATGCATATATATTAATTGATATGTTAATGTATTAGGAATGTATTATTGTGATATTGCATATTAATTAAGTTTTGTTCGTTTTAATACTATGCCTTTTTCACTCACCAAATATTATCGTGTTTTACCGTACACGATTGGTCAAAAAAAGAGGGTGTGTGTAGTCACACTCCTCTTCATAAGAGCCTCCCCGCCCCCCTCACATAGCACTCTTGAGAAAGTCACGCCGAGACGTGACGAAACGCGTAGAGATCCGCCCACTGCCCGCCCACCCTTTGAGCTATTCGTTCCTGTGAAGCCGCCCCAGCTCTAAGTCTGCAGCTACGAGTTTGGAGGTTAAAGAGCAGAGGAACGTTTTTACTCATAGCTATAACGCACACTTAGTTTGCCATTTCACTTGTCACCTGTTATAGTAATGGTTCAGAAACTTTGGTCCACTATTGGCATTAATTCATGAACTTTGCTTGGAGGTAATTCCTCACGGACCAACTCTGACATACCGGAATCTGGCAACACTAAGGAGGAAACAGAGGGACAAGCTTACTCTGACATCTCATCAGTACAGATGAATGCTGGCATGAGACGATAAGTCTATGGTTTTACTATATATATGCTGATTTTATATTTTCATTTTGTAAGTGGCCATTTGTCGTGTGTATTATTAAATTGATGTTACTCTGCATTTGAGTCCGCGCTCTTCTCTTCTCTATTTTTAGAGAAAAACGTGCTTGCAACCAAGGTCTGTGGAATCACCTGTTCCAGAGGAGCTGCTGGATCTTTTGCATCATTTCATTTATCAATATATTTTCGGAACAAGTATCAAGAACTGTCCTTGTATCAAAAATAATTTTTTGGACTTTGTGTTGTTGTTTTTCAATTTTGCATAACTATATATACATATATCTGCCAGATATTGCTATTTATTTATAATATATAGTATCTAATCGGTAATTTCCAGATTATTGCGCTGCTTTGGTGTGTGTTTTACACACACCTAAATCTGTATTCTATTAGGGTGTTAGGTGCAGACTTAGAAACTGTTTCCCCATAGGAAACAATGGGGCTTCGTTGGGAGCTGAACGCTGCTTTTTTGCAGGTGTTAGTTTTTTTTTCATCCCAAACTGCCTTATTGTTTCCTATGGGGTAATCGTGCACGTACACGTTTTGCCAGCTTACCGCTACCGTAAGCAACGCTGGCATTGAGGGTTGAAGTGGCGGTACATTAGGCTCAATGCACCCTTTTTGGAGCCTAACGCAGCCCTTCAGACAACTCTAAATACCAGCATTGTCTTAAGGGTGCGTTGGGGAAAAAAAGTGGCGTTAGCTACCCGGGTCTTTACCGACAAAACTCTAAATCTAGGCGTAATATTGTTAAACATATAATAAGACCTGTGTGGAAATGGCCAAAAAAAGGTAATATTATCATGACATATTCATGTTCTATAAACCACATCACATAGTTGTGTATGGAGGGTACATATAGTAATATTCACTTCTAAGATGTAAATCAAGGTTTCTCACATCCAATATAAATTGCCACATGGGTATATATATAAATAATAATGTATTTACAGAAGGTGTGAACATAAGGTATAAAAATCCATTTTCATTCTAATTAATGAAAGTCAATAAATCATAGTGACCTAAACATGAATTAAACAAATGAGATATTTTCAGTAATTAGGATGGTTAAGGGAAGGGGGTGGGATGTAGTAGTTTCACTTACATGCAGTGAAAATACGCAGTATGTAATTCTATGACCAGCTGCAGCAACAACAGCAGCAGGGGCAGGATCAGGGACAGCAGCAGCAGGAGCAGGGACGGCTACAGCACCATGACCAGGGACCTCAGCAGCAACTAGAGCATCAGCGGGTATATCATGAACAACAGGGGCTTGTAGGGCTTGCAGCACCCCTTGTGCCCCACGATGCTGTCTATCTATGTAAAGCAGGTGAAACATGGTGGCTAATGAGGGTGTGCATTGCCAGGTGTTTTAAGGCTGCAGGTAAGAGGTTGTGCTGTTTGTGATTGGTTTGACACACTTGCAGGGGCAGGAATAATAAATGCTTAGAAGAGGTTTAACTGTTTGAGATTTGCGGCTGATATGTACGTGATTACGCATGCGTTTGTTAGGCATTCAGGGAGTTACGTTGCTTTTTTAGTCAGTGCAAGGGTTGCTGTGCCTGCAATATGTGGCGAGATGAGAATGGAGTAGATTTTCTGAATTCTGCGTGCGTAAGTCCTTATGCTGTATATTGGATACCAAATTGCGGGTCTGTTCTATGTTAGTCTATGGGTAAAAAAAATACGTCCGAAGGGTGAAAAATATGCGCGTAACTTGTATGCTACGCTGTATATGTAATACCAAAATCACGTAAAATCTGGCGTCGCCAGTTTTTGAGGGCTACGCAACATATGTGATCGAGGCCAACGTAGGAACACAGGAATATACCCATACATACATAAATATACATCGTTAGAGATCTAAAAATTCATAATGTTAAAGCCCTTGCCTGCCTTTTTTTCTGAGCCCTTATAACTTTTATGGGCAATATTTTTTTAAATAATTTTTATTAGATAGTGTTATTATTAGTGTAAGTGTACTTTGAAATTTATTTTTGATATGTTTTGTAACACTTTTTAGCTTTGCAAAATAGCTAAGCAGAGATCTCAAGTCGCAGTAATCATAAATCATTAATCATGTAATCATAGCGTAATAGGAACGGTCAGCGCGACGAGTGCAAAAACCCACGATAAACTCCTTTTCACTTGCACGGAAACATTTGCACTCCACTTGTAATCTGGCCAATAATTAGCTATATATATACTATAATATATATATATATATATATATGTGTATGTGTATATATATATATATATATATATACAGGGAGTGCAGAATTATTAGGCAAATGAGTATTTTGACCACATCATCCTCTTTATGCATGTTGTCTTACTCCAAGCTGTATAGGCTCGAAAGCCTACTACCAATTAAGCATATTAGGTGATGTGCATCTCTGTAATGAGAAGGGGTGTGGTCTAATGACATCAACACCCTATATCAGGTGTGCATAATTATTAGGCAACTTCCTTTCCTTTGGCAAAATGGGTCAAAAGAAGGACTTGACAGGCTCAGAAAAGTAAAAAATAGTGAGATATATTGCAGAGGGATGCAGCACTCTTAAAATTGCAAAGCTTCTGAAGCGTGATCATCGAACAATCAAGAGTTTCATTCAAAATAGTCAACAGGGTCGCAAGAAGCGTGTGGAAAAACCAAGGCGCAAAATAACTGCCCATGAACTGAGAAAAGTCAAGCGTGCAGCTGCCAAGATGCCACTTGCCATCAGTTTGGCCATATTTCAGAGCTGCAACATCACTGGAGTGCCCAAAAGCACAAGGTGTGCAATACTCAGAGACATGGCCAAGGTAAGAAAGGCTGAAAGACGACCACCACTGAACAAGACACACAAGCTGAAACGTCAAGACTGGGCCAAGAAATATCTCAAGACTGATTTTTCTAAGGTTTTATGGACTGATGAAATGAGCGTGAGTCTTGATGGGCCAGATGGATGGGCCCGTGGCTGGATTGGTAAAGGGCAGAGAGCTCCAGTCCGACTCAGACGCCAGCAAGGTGGAGGTGGAGTACTGGTTTGGGCTGGTATCATCAAAGATGAGCTTGTGGGGCCTTTTCGGGTTGAGGATGGAGTCAAGCTCAACTCCCAGTCCTACTGCCAGTTTCTGGAAGACACCTTCTTCAAGCAGTGGTACAGGAAGAAGTCTGCATCCTTCAAGAAAAACATGATTTTCATGCAGGACAATGCTCCATCACACACGTCCAAGTACTCCACAGCGTGGCTGGCAAGAAAGGGTATAAAAGAAGAAAATCTAATGACATGGCCTCCTTGTTCACCTGATCTGAACCCCATTGAGAACCTGTGGTCCATCATCAAATGTGAGATTTACAAGGAGGGAAAACAGTACACCTCTCTGAACAGTGTCTGGGAGGCTGTGGTTGCTGCTGTACGCAATGTTGATGGTGAACAGATCAAAACACTGACAGAATCCATGGATGGCAGGCTTTTGAGTGTCCTTGCAAAGAAAGGTAGCTATATTGGTCACTGATTTGTTTTTGTTTTGTTTTTGAATGTCAGAAATGTATATTTGTGAATGTTGAGATGTTATATTGGTTTCACTGGTAAAAATAAATAATTGAAATGGGTATATATTTGTTTTTTGTTAAGTTGCCTAATAATTATGCACAGTAATAGTCACCTGCACACACAGATATCCCCCTAAAATAGCTATAACTAAAAACAAACTAAAAACTACTTCCAAAACTGTTCAGCTTTGATATTAATGAGTTTTTTGGGTTCATTGAGAACATGGTTGTTGTTCAATAATAAAATTAATCCTCAAAAATACAACTTGCCTAATAATTCTGCACTCCCTGTATATATATATATTGTACCAAAATACCATCAGATATATGTAGAAATATGTACTTATAAATAAATAGAACATGAACAGAACATATTCTGTAATTAACATTTGAATGTGAAATATTCATATTTTCACGCGATCGGGTTTGTTAACATGATCACAATATGCGAAGTTCGGCTTTATGTGCGCATTGTCTTGCAAAATCCAATGTACACAAATACCTTACTTTTAGCAGAGTTTGCACGGGAGCGGGAGCATTAAATACCGCTCCACTTGTAAATTATTTAAATTATTTGGAGCTAAACCGATAATCAATATTCATAAATATCCATATAAAAAAAACCAAAAAAAGACTTTGTAATGTTTAATAATGACATGGAGTTGTTGGCTAAAATTAAAAAAAAAATGTAAAACAGCTTTGGGGTAGTTCCATGTGCAACCTCAGAAAACCTGGACTTGTTTGTCTTGGAAGGATTGACAAGCCCTACTCTCATGCAAATTGTTGTGTTGTGCACAAGCAGGGGAGGTTGCATGTTAGACTGTGCATACTTTATTTAATTCCAGCAGCCATATGCTGCTCTAGAGGCCCTTAATGCATGTGGACAGGTTCACAATTGATTATTGTCCCTCTCAGGGCAAGTGAAAATTTTAGGAATCATTTTGTTAGAGTTATCATTTATTTATGAAGCGCCAACATATTACTCAGCACTGTAACATTAAGTATACAGTTGTGGAGTACAATAATCAGAAATAATTTACATAAATCTGAAAGGGCACAGTGTCCTGCACTTGAGTCACTATGAGCCATCTCTACATCAGATGATCAACAGGACAGGTAGATTTGATTTAGTTGAAGCAATATAGTATGTCTGTATTTAAAAGAAAAAATAGGAAATCCACATGTGATTTCTTGGGATAGAAGAAAACTGCTATAAGAACTATGGGCAGTGTTTAAGCAAGGTCCTTCTAATTGTATTAAGGTTCATGCAAGAATTCTCATCTTAATTTCTACAGATGCCTCTTTCACTTCCATTGGTTCCAGACCTTATGGATGTCTGCGCATAGCCTAAACTGCCCAGAGTATGCAGGTCTCTTCCCTACATTTAATCCAAAATTACACTTTTAGATAGTGGGATACTGGAGCTTGATGCCCCGTGTTTCTGGCGAGCCTTCAGGCTCACTAGAAACAGCAGTTATGAAGCAGTGGTCCCAAAGACCGCTGCTCCATAACCCTGTCCGCCTGCTCTGAGCAGGCGGACAGGAATCGCCACAATTTGATTGACACCCCCTGCTGGCGGCCCATTGGCCGCGAGTCTGCAGGGGGAGGGGTTGCACCAGCAGCTCTTGTGAGCTGCTGGTGCAATGTTAAATGCGGAGATGCACATTTAGCGAGGTCTTGCGGACCTGATCCGCACTGTCGGATCAGGTCCGCAAGACCTTTGATAAATAGGGGCCCATGTATCAAACATAATCAGTTAAAACATAAATAGTAGCAAAAATAAAAAAAAGTGAGGTTAAATAGAGGTGGCTTATTTTTCTGTCCAAATGCTAAAAGGAGAAACCTACTACAAGTGATATCAGCCAACTTGGACAGCATAGACATTTTAAAGTCCTACCGCTAGTCCCGTTTATCTTCTTTTTATAGAGGCCACAGAGTTTTTAACTCTTTACATTTCAAAAATAAAGGATGTAAATAATACTTACAAAAGCTTATTATTTATTTAAGGTACTGACCAAGAGCTCCAGGTCCGGCCCCTCCAGTCTTGGCAAATCCAGAGAATAGCTGCATCCATCTTGGCGTCCCACACGCAGAGACTCTGGTCTTCCTTCTCCTGCCTGCAACTTCTCATAGGCATGTGTCGCCGCACCATATCAGAATTTAAAGGGGCCATGTCCTAATTAAAATAAAGGAACTCTCACCTGGAGGACTCAGGCGTGGGAGTTCCTATAAAAGCCCATCACTTTGGGCTGAGTTATTGGCTTACCTATTTTGTTCCTGGCTCCAGAGACCAAGCATACTTCACTGATACCTGTGTATACTCACCTTGCTTCTTAGACCAAGCATACTTACCTGATACCTGCGTATGCTCACCTTGCTTTAGAGACCAAGCACACTTACCTTGTACCTGCGTATGCTCACATGGTTCTTGAAAGCCAGACAGTCTTGCTTGATACCTGTGCCTGCTGTATTTATTTGGTATCCTGTGACAGTCTCACCAACTGTACCCACTGGGTATCCTGTGCCTGCTGAGAACCTTGTGTCTTCTATACAAGCACCAGCCTTGCTCAAACCAGCTGTGCTTTCTGTACCTATATGATATCCTGTGATAGTCTCACAACACACCCTAATCTCCTCACAATTTACTTCATAACTATATAGAATATTTTACAGTCTAAATTTCATGATTAAAAGTTGGTCTTTCCTATCTAAAGAGGAAAAGAGATAATATTCTTAAATATATATATATATATATATATATATATATATATATATATATATATATATATATATACTTAAAGAAACATAAAAACATATATTATAAACCTAATAAGTCATCATCTTTGAATTTGTTAATAAACAATCACCAAGATAAGTTGTGCACTAAACCCGGTACGTAAGTAAAGCTAAAAATGTAGCGGTACCACGCTTTCCATAGTGCTGCCAAGTCCTGACTTGATGTGCTTGTGCACGTTTTCCCCCATAGGCATCAATGGAGAAAAACACCTGCGATTGTTGAATCGCTATAAGACAATCCCATTGATGCACTTCTCCCCCCCTATATCTCAGACCTTGTCTCCAGATACTCTCCCTCCCGTCCCCTTTGCTCTGCTCATGACCTCCTACTCTCCTCCTCTCTTGTTACCTTATCACACTCCCGCTTACAGGACTTCTCCAGACTGGCTCCCATCTTGTGGAATTCTCTGTCTCGCTCCACAAGACTCTCCCCTAGTTTTGAAAGCTTCAAGCGCTCCCTAAAGACTCTACTGTTCAGGGATGCATACAACCTACGCTAACCTTACTTTATACCAGTTTCTCTCCTCCATTGCTATCCCCTGACCCCCCTTAGCATGTAAGCCTAAGAGTCCAGCTGTTTGTAGATCACCTTCTTAAGAGCTGACTACAACAGTGCAACTCTTGACAGGGCCCTCTACCCATTTGATCCCTATAATTGTTTTGTTGTACTCTGCCTTTGTTTATAGCGCTGCAGAATCTGTTGGCGCTCTACAAATAACCGATAATAATAAAATAATAATTGATGTCTATGGGGACAAGAAAGTTATGTAAAAACCTAACAACCTAACACAAACCCCTAGTTTAAATACCCCTAATCCACCGCCCCCAACATCGCCAACACTAAATAAACCTATTAACCCCTAATCCGCCGCCCCAGACATCGCCAACACTAAATAAACCTATTAACCCCTAAACCACCAACCTCCCACATCTCAACTACTCCGACCTCCCTTCTTAGATTCTTTCACCTGTGCCCTGTGGTTTCTAGTTACGCCTCTGACAGGGACATCTTCTTACTTCATCCGGAGCGAAGGCGGCGTGGAGCAAAGGCATCCACGGAGAAGGAACGGCAGCCATGGAGCCATCCAGCCATCCGCGCCACCTTCGCTCAGGATGAAGAAGACCTTCACCACCGGACTTCAGGAATGGTGAGTACCTATTTCGGGGGTTAGTGTAAGGGGTTTTTTTGGGGTGTTTTTTTTTAGATTAGGTTTTTTTTTTTTATGGGCACTACAGAGCTGCCTTTAAGGGCAATGGGTAGCTTAGGTTTTTTAAAATTATTTTTTATTTTTATTTTGGGGGGTTGGTTGAGTGGAGAGAGTTTACTGTTAGGGGGTACTTTGAAATTCTTTAATGAAAGAGAGCTGTTTTACTCAGGACCAGGGATAGGCACGAGCCAAGGCTGTGGCGGACAAAGACCTTTAGTGAAGGACACCAAGGTACATTTACAATTAAAACTATTATTTTATAGTGCTGAATTTTATTATACTGATGCAGATACCACTGATCTTATAAACAGCCCTTGTCTGGCTATACACATGTGCCAGTGTCACTTCTGTGTCTTTGTATAGAGCTGGGTGTTATTATACAGAGGCAGAAGATACACATCCAGTATTTCACTCAGGCTTTATTTATTCCATAACTTATCACCCAATATCGCTAGCAGTCTCTTGACAAGCCACTAATTTTATTCACACTAAATATTTTCCCTTTCCTATTATTTAATCAGAAAGAAAAGATATACTAAGGTTATGATTCACAACCTTACAATATCTTTTCTTTCTATTTAAATACTACTTATAATAAACCTCAGGTGCTGGTTAAAGTGCTTTACCTTTGCATATAAAGCTCCAGGGACACAGTGGCAGCTTGCTTCTTGAATCTTCCCTCTCTCTCAGTCTCACTCAGAGTCATTTTCTGGTACTAAGCGGCATCATGTGGGAGTGGCCACAACCCTGCGAAACGTGGCGCTGTGTGTGTTAAGGAGGAGTCAGGACCAGTATTCATCTGTCTTACTCCTCCCTCCCCACAGCAAAATGGGCGGCGGACACTGCAAGGGACAGTCACGGACACCAGTGTCCGTGTACGGACACCTTGCCTATCCCTGCTCAGGACAATGCCCTACAAAATGCCCTTTTAAGGGCTATTGGTAGTTTATTGTTAGATTAGGGGGTGTTTTTATTTTGGGGTGGCTTTTTTGTTTTTATAGGGGTATTAGATTAGGTTTAATTTGTATTATTTTGGATAATTTCGTTTATTTTTTATTTTTCGTAATTTTAGAGGGTTTTTTTTTGTAATGTTGGCGGTTTAGGGGTTAATAGGTTTATTTTAGTAGTTGTGATGTTGGGGGTGGCGGTTTAGGGGTTAATAGGTTTATTTAGTGTTGGCGATGTGGGGGGTCAACGGATTAGGGGGTCTTAGTGTACTTCGTAACTTTTTTGTTATGAATTTTGGGAAACATTTTTGTTTTTCAAAATCCATAACTACTGGTCTTTGATTGCGGAATGTATTGTGGAGTTTATAAGCTATAACGCTAGTGTAATAGCCTGATTGAACAACTTGTAATACGGGTGACCTGAAAATTCCACACTAAAAGCCATATTCTGAGTGCGGAATAGAGAGTTGCGGTACAGGCTTAAATTATAGCGGTATAGCCATACCGCCGTGACTCGTAATACGGGTGACTTTCCATTCCGCATGCAAAGGCCAATTTTTCAGCAGTATAGCCGAACCGCAAAACTTGTAATTTAGGAGAATGTTAATTAATTAATTTCTCTGAAGTTTCCGGATTAGTAGGTCATTAGAGGATAGTGCTCTCTATGGGGCCCATTTATCAAGCTTCAGACTCACCAGAAACACCAGTTATGAAGCCAATCGGCCGCGAATCTGCAGGGGGCTTCGTTGCTCAGGCAGTTTACAAGAGCTGCTGGTGCAATGCTGAATGTGGAGAGCGTATTGCTCTCAGCATTCAGCGATGTCTGACGGACATGATCCGCTGATCGGATCATGTCGGACAGACATTTCATAAATAGGCCCCTATACCTCTTCTGGATGTCTTGGGAATTTTCTCCCAGTGTTGGCACTGTGCTTTTTACACTTTCGTTTAAAAGTACCACACAATATTTCACAAGATATTTTTGTTGCAGTTCCTGTGACAGTGCACTTACTTTGCTTGACTATTGGATTTAAACTAGGTTAGTCTCTGGCCACCTCTCTGTTCTATTGGTTTACTCTTCTGTGTATCTGAATTAAATATACGTTTATTTAACTGCCTTTTACCTTCCTTTATACGACCTGAATTGATTCCTGATTACTCTTTTGCCTCACACACCTGCCTGCTTACCGTAATGTTGTTGACCATTGCTTCGACTGACCATTTAACATAGACATACATACATATCTAAAGATGTACGTATATGTATATATATATATATATATATATATGTGTGTGTGTATGAACATATGTATTTATGTATATATATATATATATATATATGTGTGTATATATGTATTAATAGAAATATATATATACATATAAACACATAATTGCATATGTATATATATATATATATATATATATATATATATATATATATATATATATATATATATATATATAACCGCACTGGAGTCCTTTACAGTTAAGTAGATGAAAACATGTAAAAGCATATTTATGCAATATTCATTTTTAATATAGGTTTTAATTATGTATTTACTATAAATATTTCACATTCCAATGTTTTGCACAAATTTTTAAGTCAGGTTAGCGCACATGAGAATATAACCTCTATGGGGGAATACGTGAATGCGCTTGCAATATTCTAATTTCGGCTTTCGGGTTACCGCAAGAGCGAAAACAGTTTACTTTCAACTCATAATATAAGCGCAGCCTGACAAGTGCAAAAAGCTTACTTCTAGCGCAATTAACGCTCAAGTGGGAGCGTTAATTTGCGCTCCACTCGTAATCTGGCAGGTATTTGGTTATTAGTGCAGTCTTTCAAGAGATGTGCAAAATAGAAACAATCGGCTAGATTACGAGTTTTGCGTTATGAGGGGTGCGGTACTAATTTGCACGTTATTGTCACCGCTCACTTACCTACAGCGCTGGTATTACAGGTTTTCAGAAACCCGGCGTTAAAAGGCAAGAAGTGAGCATAGCAAAATTGTGCTCCATACCGCACTCCAATACCAGCGCTGCTTAAGTCAGCGGTGAGCTGCTTGTACGTGCTCGTGCACGATTTCCCCATAGACATCAATGGGGAGAGCTGGCTGAGAAAAAGTCTAACACCTGCAAAAAAGCAGCGTAAAGCTCCATAACGCAGCCCCATTGATTCCTATGGGGAAACAAATTTTATGTTTACACCTAACACCCTAACATGAACCCAGAGTCTAAACACTGCTAATCTTACACTTATTAACCCCTAATCCGCCGCCCCCGACATCGCCGACACCTACATTATACTTATTAACCCCTTATCTGCCGTTCCAGACATTGTCGCCACTATAATAAACATATTAACCCCTAAACCGCCATACTCCCGCATCACAAACACTAGTTAAATATTATTAACCCCTAATCTGCCGTCCCTAACATCGCCACCACCTACCTACATTTATTAACCCCTAATCTGCCGCCCCCAACGTCGCCGCCATTATACTAAATTTATTAACCCCTAAATCTAAGTCTAACCCTAATTCCCCCTAATTTAAATATAATTAAATTAAATCTAAATCAAACCTTCTATTAATAACTAAATAATTCCTATTTAAAACTAAATACTTACCTGTAAAATAAACCCTAAGCTAGCTACAATATAACTAATAGTTACATTGTATCTAGCTTAGGGTTTATTTTTATTTTACAGGCAAGTTTGTATTTATTTTAAATAGGTAGAATAGTTACTAAATAGTTATTAACTATTTACTAACTACCTAGAAAAATTAATACAAATTGACTTGTAAAATAAAACCTAACCTGTCTTACACTAACACCTAACCTAACCCTACAATTAAATAAATTCCCTAAATTAAATACAATTAACTAAATTCAATAAAATTAGCTAAATTACAAAAACAAACAAACACTAAATTACAGAAGATAAAAAACAAATTTCAAGATATTTAAACTAATTAAACCTAATCTAATAGCCCTATCAATATAAAAAAAGCCCACCCAAAATTAAAAAAACCCTAGCCTAAACTAAACTACCAATACCCCCTTAAAAGGGCCTTTTGTGGGGCATTGCCCCAAAGAAATAAATAAAATAAATACAAACGTGCCTGTAAAAATAAAAATAAACCCTAAGCTAGATACAATGTAACTATTAGTTATATTGTAGCTAGCTTAGGGTTTATTTTATAGGTAAGTATTTAGTTTTATACAAAATAGATGAAAAGGTTGTCCAGAGAAATGCACAAGACAAAGTAATGTATAGATCAGGGGGTTATGGGAGCTTTTAAAGGAGTCGTTACTCAAGCAACATGCAGCATGTGGGAGGGCTTATAAATTTGTGTGCCCAGAAAACCAGCGGTTAAAGAGTCCACCTTAGAGGTTAAATACAAGCATTGCATATACAAAGCAATTGGGGTATATACCCTCTCAATTGCTAGTGCAGTGGAATGGAGTTATCAATAAGACCACCAAACTGTATATATATGTAAAAGTAAGGTAACTCGGTGCAGTATGTATATGAATGTATATAGATGTCCCGCTGTGAACTGCAGGCTCAGAGTATGTCCAGAGAGAAATATCCGTAACCAATTAGGGTGTACTGGACAGTCAGGGCAAACACATCAATCCCACAAGTGGTAACTCCCTGTGTAGCATATGCAGTCCCGGGTTCAATGCAAATAAAGTACCTTATGTTTGACGATATCCTGGTGGACAGGCTGGAACAACCGTATGTGTCTACAGCCCGACTTAGCAGCAGCTTTGCAGCATCTCCTTTCCAAACTCACACTGCTCGATTCCTGGAAACTCCTCCCGTGGCTGATGCCTGGTCTCCCTGCGTCTGTTCAGCATCTCCTCTCCAAGCTCACGCTGCTCAGCTCCTATGCTCCTCCCCCTGAGTCCGCTCTGTGTCTAACTCCTTCTGTCAGCTCTCATGGGGTAAAAGGAATAGTGCAATGTAATGGAGTCCCTGTACTCCACGGAAACAATAGAAAAAATTGGATTCCAATACCCCTTATGAAAGAAGTGGTGCATGTAGTCAAAATTGGTTAAAAATAGAAAAGTTCTTTATTTGACATCCAATAAAAATGGATAAAAAATGGTGAGAAAAGTTTGACCGGTTTCAGTCACTGGGACCGTAGTCATAAACTAAAACAGTGCAGCAGGTGCACAGTATTTAAGAGAATCAAGCTCCCCTCATTGAAAGAGCAAGACCACGCCATTTTTAACCCTTAAGTAAATCTAAATGTGGACACAGAAAATACAAACATAATACAAGGAATATATATATATATCTATATATATATATATATATATATATATATATATATATATATATATATATATATATGCGCATATTAAATAAAAAAATACAAATATACATATAAGATCACTACATGGATGTATATAAATATATATAATATACACAAAAGGCCTAGTTTGAATCAGACTCAGAGCCGGATTTAACGGATGAAGATAGGTTTACTTTAAGTTTTGAGGCAGACGGTTATTCCGGCTCTGAGCCAGGGGAGACTGGTTTATCATCAACACTAGATAGAGAGGGAGGTATGGCGGCAGCCCCTCTAATTAAAGGTATACTTAAGGAACAAAAAATCCAGGGGCAATACCTAAGAGAGGTATACGTTGAGGATGGGGTAGGTCACATTATCACACTAATACTAGAGAAAATACACAAGGACAGGCCCATACAGATTCTAACACTCAGGTTTTTCACTGGGCCCCCAGGCAACCGAGAGGAGGGGGGGGGGGAAGCTCAATACAAGCACCATTGACAGTGGGCAACAAGCACAGATACCCAGTGAGAGGCAACAGGAGTGTACAGAGACAGAAATACCAATGAAATAGAATTCTGTGTTCAATCTATCCTCATGCAGGTTAACGGATTCAGAGAGAGGTACTAAATTATGGTTTGGGGTTTGTTCCCTCACGAGATTTTTTGACCTATTCCAAACCATTCTGGATGTGAATAGGCTTGTGAGGGATCTAACGTTAAGAAAATTATTTCCGGGTAATGAGACCACAGATAATATAAGACAGAGAGAGAACATGATCAACTATGACGATCCTAATTTTTTAGATATATGTGCTCTCAGTAACCTGGAAGATTTATCTCATGAGAATGCAGAACAGATCACCTTAGAAGGAGCACTATGTAAAATGAAGTCTAGGTCAAACTTCTACCCCATACACACTAGAGGCAAAAGTCTTGAAGTATTTCATAAAAGGGTAGTAGAGGATCTCACAATGCTTTCTAAATCAGAACAAAATGGTCCCCCCAACCTGACGAGGAGAGAAATAGAAGCAGTGAGTAGCCTTCAGAATAACGATTCCATAGTCATCAGGCAATCAGATAAGGGGGGTAGCTTGGTAATTATGGATAAAAGTACATACAAGAGTGAAGCCCTTAGACAATTAAATAATTCAGATGCCTATTTACCACTAAGTAGAGACCCCACTATACAGTATCAGTCTTTGCTTATAAACCTTTTGGATGATGGTTTGGAGATGGGTATCATTGATAGAAAGACATTCGACTGTTTATTAGTCGATAATCCAGTGATGCCCATCTTCCACCATCTTCCAAAGGTCCACAAGAGCCTCTCTGAGGTTAAGGGTAGACCTATAGTAGCAGGTATAGGCTCTTTATTAGAGCCCTTATCCAGATGGGTAGACCAATTATTGCAGCCCCTGGTACAGGATCTACCTAGCTACCTTAGGGATACCACCCATACACTATCCAAGTTGGAGAAAATCACATGGGAACAGGAATATAGTTGGATGACTATTGATGTAGTCTCCCTATATTCCTCAATACCCCATGAACATGGTATTGAGGCCGTTAAGTTCTATTTGGATAGGTATACAGGGTTCCCTGATGAACACAAAGATTTCATATTGAGAGTCATTGAGTTTTTACTCAAGCATAATTTTTTTAAGTTTTCACATGTTTGCTATCTCCAGAGACATGGAACCACAATGGGGTCTAAGTTTGCCTCCTACTAAGCCGGACAGATAGCTCAGCATGCTAAGGCACTGTGGCTGAGCACTGTGGCAACTCAAGGGTTGCAGGTTCGATCCCCGGCGAGGTCTACTTAGTCTTTCATCCTTCCGAGGTCAATAAAATGAACAGCGCCTTGAGACTCTTACGGGTGATTAGCCGTGCTTTACAAGTTCCCAATTCATACATACAACCTCTTTATGGGGTGGTAGGAGCGGTTCCACGTCTATGGAGATGGCAACATGTTTTCATCAAAATTAATTAGGTATATGAGGTTCATTGATGACCTGCTGAACATTTGTTCTGCTGGTCAATCTGAAGCACAAGATTTTGTCAACTACCTGAATAATAATCAGGTAGGATTGCAGTTTACATATGAGTGGCATGAGACAACCATTCACTACCTTGATGTTACTCTGACAGCGGATCTTCAAGGTAAAATAATTGTTTCGTCCCTGTATAGGAAGCCCATTACGGGGAATTCCATTTTACATGCCAAGAGCAACCATCCTGGGCATGTTTTTAAGGGAACAGCCAAGTGACAGTTCTTGCAGGCAAAACACAATTGTACCCTAGAAAGGGACATTAAAAAAGAGAGTCAGACACTCACAGAGAGGTTACTAGCTAGAAATTCTCCTAGAAAAGTGATTAATAGGGCCCACAAGGAGGTCCAATTGTTGGAGAGAGAACAACTATTTGCCCCTAAAAAAGAAAGCGAGGGTAGAGTGGTTGGTTCCCTGGAACACAAAAAAAAAACTTGTTTGTCACAGCATACTCAAACCAGTACTACCAAGTATGTAACATCATTAGGAAAAATTTACCAATCTTGAGAGGAGACAAACAATTACGTACCTCCTTAGGTAGAGGGTGCCAGTTTATATATAAACGTAACATGACAATTGGTAACATTCTTTCACCCAGTCTATTGAAAACCAATAAAGCTCAGAGCTCATGGTTACACTTTAAAGGGACCTTTAAGTGTGGCAAAAGAAATTGCAAGTCTTGTGAACGTGGGCATATTTCCTCAACCTTTGTCTCGGCCACCTCTGCTGAGGTGTTCGAGACTAGGGGTTGTGTGAAGTGTTCCAACAAATTTGTGATTTACCTAATAGAGTGCACTTTGTGCTCTCGACAATATGTGGATAGAACCACAAGGGAGGTGGGTACTCGAATAAAAGAATACCTCTGTCACATCAGTCATGACAGAGCAGTGTCAGCACTCTCCAAACATTTTTTGGAGACCCATAATGGTAGGGTTGGATCCTTCAGGTAGCAGGCCATCGAACAAATACTGAGACCCCCTCGTGGTGGAGACAAATTCCAGTTATTGTCTATGCAAGAAATATACTGGATTCATTAACTCTGCAGCCTGCTACCTGTTGGATTTAACTCTAAATTTGACATAATTAACTATTGGCATCACTAACTACTTGGGTTACTTAATATATGGCCCCTGTTGTTCCTACAGTTTATTTCTAGTTCTAGTTTTTGGTCATGTTTAGAATATAAATTGATTTGGAGGTGTACCCATTAATTGGTACATTTTCCTCTCTTTTATATTTTAGTTCCTTATCATCAGTTTTTCAGTCAAAAGTATAGATTAGATTTGTTATGATACAATGTTGACTCATTAATTCATATTTAAGATATATATATATATATATATATATATATATATATATATATATATATATATATATATATATTCTTTTGATCTTTTATTTGTTTTTTGAGTACAGTTTATACACATCTCATTTTCTGGTTTTGTACATCTGGGTTTGTATGCACAGTTGTAATTTTGTAACATATTTAAAAATATATAATTAATATGAGTTTTTCATACCCGGATAAGTTAAAATCAAGTTAAGATTTATCACTCAGGGTTTCCTGTCTGACGTGCTCTAGTTTAGTTATACTTCTGTTTATATTAGTCTCTTTTTTGTAGTATTGATTCTTATATATTCCTCATTATAGTGGATTATCCAAGTCATTTGGTATAGCACCAGTATATATTTCTGTCTAAGGATAATAGATTCAAACTAGGCCTTTTGTGTATATTATATACATTTATATACATCCATGTAGTGATCTTATATGTATATATGTATTTTTTTATTTAATATGCGCATATATATACAGGTATACCCCACTTTACAGCGCTTCGATAATACAGCGCTTTTTGGAGCTGAAGTTCAACCTCCAAGGATTTTGAAACAGTGCTGTAATCATCGTGAGATTGCGAGAAAAGTGACCGGCACCATTTTGTTATGTAAAGTTTACTCTGTTTACAGCATTACAGAGCAATCTGTGTCTCAGTGTTATAGTCTGGCAAATTTTACTACAGTAATTGTCACTATTTTACAGGTACAGTATTTATTGAATACTGTGCTGTGCTAGTGTTAAACTAAACATAGCACTATTGTACCCCTAATATATGTTAGTTCAAACATGTTTTCAATTTTTTAAACACACTGGCAAGTGAAAGAAAGCTAAAACTGCCTTGTTTCACTTTAAGGCGGTTTTCACTTTACAGCGGGGCTCCGGTCCCTAACCCGCTGTATGAGCGGGGTATACCTGTATATATATTCCTTGTATGATCACATATGTTTGTATTTTCTGTGTCCACATTTAGGGTTACTTAAGGGTTAAAAATGGCGTGGTCTTGCTCCTCCAATGAGGGGAGCTTGATTCTCTTAAATACTCTGCACCTTTTTAGTTTATGACTACGGTCCTAGTGACCGAAACCGGTCAAACTTTTCTCACCATTTTTTATCCCTGAGTCTCTGCCATTTTTGTTAAATAAAGAACTTTTGACTACATGCACCACTTTTTTCATAAGGGGTATTGGAATCCAATTTTTTCTAAAGTATTTAGTTTTAAATAGGAATTATTTAGTTATTAATAGTAGGTTTTATTTAGATTTATTTTAATTATATTTAAGTTAGGGGGTGTTAGGGTTAGGGTTAGACTTAGGTTTAGGGGTTAATAACTTTAGTATAGTGGCAGCGACGTAGGGGGCGGCAGATTAGGGGTTAATAAATGTAGATAGGTGGCGGTGATGTTAGGGGCAGCAGATTAGGGGTTAATAATATTTAACTAGTGTTTGCGAGGCGGGAGTGCGGCGGTTTAGGGGTTAATATGTTTATTATAGTGGCGGCGATGTCGGGAGCAGCAGATTAGGGGTTAATATGTTTATTATAGTGTTTGCAATGCGGGAGGGCCTCGGTTTAGGGGTTAATAGGTAGTTTATGGGTGTTAGTGTACGTTTTAGCACTTTAGTTATGAGTTTTATGCTACAGCTTTGTAGTGTAAAACTCATAACTACTGACTTTAGAATGCGTTACGAATCTTGACGGGATAGGGTGTACCGCTCACTTTTTGGCCTCCCAGGACAAGCTTGTAATACCGGCGCTATGGAAGTCCCATTGGAAAAAGACTATACGCAATTTGCGTACGTTGATTTGCGGTACGGCTAAAAAAGTGTGCTTTGTCCCTAAATCTGCAAGACTTGTAATAGCAACGGTAGTAAAAAAGCAGCGTTATGAGGCTTAACGCTGCTTTTTTACTCTTAACGCAAGACTCGTAATCTAGCCGAATAACTTTTATCACCAATATAACTAGTGCAGGAAATAGTATGAACTGTTCCCTTAGATTAAACTAAGAAGGTACCTTAAAGATTAATCTGGAAATAAAAAAAGACACAAAACTAAAAGACAAAGTAGAAGTAAGTGACACATATAGGAAAAGTTACTGTCAAAGGATATGCATTCTAATTAATATAACGTTTTAATATAAGCAAAATCTATTTAAATATGCAAATAAATATTTAAGAAACAGGGGTATTGCATAGTTTTCGATCTGGCACTTTTATAGTTGTGGCTTCCTTTGGGCACTCTTGCAGGGCTGCACCAGATTAAAGAGTTGTCTTATTTTTTTTTTAATCAATGAACCATGTTGCCTTAGAAACCAGTCTAAAAACTTGTATGTGAATGCGTTAAGAGGGCTGGTGCCATTGCTATTGCCTCAGACCCTGCACATCTGTGCCCGCTCCAGTTATTAAATGCCTCCCTATAAACTAGCCAATAGGGACCACATATCACACTCCTCCAATGAATTGCTCATGGGGTAACATTCCTTGGATCATTATTTGTCAATTACCGCCTTAGGGCACATTAACAGGCCAGAATTTTAGTATATCTAAACTAAAAAACAGGTGGCCCAGGTCTGATATTTATAGCAGTCTCTTATTTAAACTACCATCTCCTGTTTACAGCAGTCTCTTATATAGACTACCATGTCTCAAATTTACAGCAGTCTCTTATTTAGACTACCATGTCTTATATTTAAAGCAGTTTCTTATTTAGACTACCAAATCTCATATTTACAGCAGTCTCTTATTTAGACTACCACGTCTCATGTTTACAGTAGTTTATTTTTTTAGTCTCTCAAAGCTCACATTAATAGCATTCTTATCTTTTACAGTTTTCTGTGTATAATATCTACAGCAGTCTCTTGTTTGCAGTCTCCCATTTCTCATATTTACAGCAGTTATCCAAGTCTCATTTATAGTAGCAGACCCCCCCAAACTGTCCGTATTTGAGAGGAGCAGTCTATGATTCTGAGTTCTGTCCCTGTTAGACAGCCATATGTCTCTCTTTACAGAATTTCCCATAGTCCCACACCGAACACCCAGAAACACCCACAAACTGCCCTGACACACCCACAGACCACCCAAAAAACACCCACAATCCAGCCCACTAACTCATGATCCCTCCCCTCCCAACACATTTCCACTCACAAAATGGTGATGGGCTCCTATCAACCTCCTGTATCCCTCATTCTCAGCCACAAGTGTTTAGGAGGTATACAACAGCCCCTCATTCAATTCTCCAACAGCCATATTTAAAGCAGTAATTAATTAAAGTCTCCTAATTTTAATAGTTACAGCAATCTCTTAGACTTCCAAATCTCAAATTTACAGCAGTTTCCCAGCTCTAACATTTACAGCATTTACAGTTCTCTTATTCACAGTCACTTTATTCTCATATTTACTGGAAAATGACAAGTCTCTTATTAACAGCAGTCTCTTTTTTTAGCTTTCCAAAGTATCATATTTAGAGAACTCTCATATTTACAGTCTCCTTTGTCTCATATACAGCAGTTTCCCAAGTCTTAGTTTTACAAACGTCTCTTATTTACAGTCTACCAAGTCTCATATTTACACCCACATCAATCATATTAACAGTCATGTTCAAACATTTTTTGCAGAGTACACACTATTTGTAAGATTTATCAATCTGCGAACGGACAGGATTCACATGTTGTGAACTTGTCTGCATTCAATTACAAATTGTGGGGCGCATATGTTCGCTGTATTTATCATTGGACAAGCAAATGCTTGTGCAATGCTGCCCCCTATTCTTTGACCCTGGTCAAATGAATGCAAGTAGATATTCACACTTTCTCTATCTCACACACACTCTCTCACACATGCTCACACACTCATTCACGCACATACTCTAACACACTCTCACACACATATTCTCACACACTCATTCACGCACACACTCTAACAAACTCACATACACATACTCACACACTAGGGCACTGATTTATCATGCCCCGTAGGCACCTGTTTCCATGCGAGGCTTCAGGCTCGCTGGAAAAAGGAGTTAAGAAGCAGTGGTCTTAAGACCGCTGCTCCTTAACTCGTCCGCCACCTCTGAGGCGGCAGACAGCAATCCGCCTGATCGGATAAGATCGGGTTGATTGACACCCCCTGCTACCTGCTGATTGGATGTGAATGTGCAGGGGGCAGCATTGCACAAGCATTTCACTAGAAATGCTTGTGCAATGAAAACTGCAGAGAGCGTATGCTGTCGGCATTTATCGATGTCCGCTCACACTATGATAAATCGGCCCCTTTTTCTCTCTCATACAAACACACACAAAGACACTAACGCTCTCACACACAGGGGTCGAATTAATAAGCAGCGGATGCTGCTTTCTACACCCAAAGTTTCGCCACACTCTTTAACTCACATTCTCACACACCCTTTCACACACAAAATACACTTACTGTTTCACACACAAACTAACAGTACCGGTATTTGGCACTGGTAATCCCAGATAAGGAAGATCTATAGGGTGAAAAAAAGCCGGTTATCCACAATGAAATTAGGAAATAGAGGGTGTGTGTAGTGAGTTGTCTCTCGTATGGGAGCTCCAAATCTCACAGATCTCACAGGTCCTCTTTCTATTTAGACGACTGCATCCCGTGACATTGATGGGTATTCTCCAATCTCATCAGAAGCAAGGAAGTACTAGAAGAAAGAACACAAACAAGCACAGCCCAACTCAAGTGCAGTGATATTTAATATGACGTAAGTGCGCAAGTACAAGTGGCTACTTGAGGTTCCTGTTCTATACGGCACACAACGTGATTGTCTGGAGGCTTTCTCTGTATCTAGCTCTGGACTTGGCTTCTATACAGCTGAGGTGGAGCAGGCACACGGGAGAGACTTCCATCCATCACTTGGTTTGGAACAAATGCCATTTGTGAACCACATTGTTTTTTAACTGCTTGTATTATTTCTCTTGTAAGGTGTATCCAGTCCACGGATTCATCCTTTACTTGTAAGATATTCTACTTCCCTACAGAAAGTGGCAAAGAGAGCACACAGCAGAGCTGTCCATATAGCTCCCCCTCTAGCTCCACCCCCCAGTCATTCTCTTTGTCGGCTCTAAGCAATCGGAAGGGTAAAGTGAATGTGGTGTTAGAATTGTAGTTTTTCTTTTCTACAAGCAAAAGTTTGTTATTTTAAATGGTACCGGTGTGTACTATTTACTCTCTAGCAGAAAAGAGATGAAGATTTCTGCAGGGAGGACGATGATTTTAGCATGTTGTAACTAAAATCCACTGCTGTTCCCACAAAGGACTGAGGAGTACAAGAAAACTTCAGTTGGGGGGAACGGTTTGCAGGTCAGGCAGCAATAAGGTATGTTCAGTCATTTATTTCTAGACAAGACTGTGATAATGCTAGAAAAGACTGATAAGATCCCCATGAGGGAAGGGTAAGCTGTATTCAGATACTAAGTATGGAATTGCTAGCTTACATAACAGGGCTAATTTATGCTGGTTGACACTACTTAATGGCAAACGGTTTTTATTGAAAAATATCGTTTTTTGAGACACTTTGAAGGTTCCTTTGGGTTTCTTTCAGGGGTTGTTACCCACATGGCAATTATTAAAACACTTAGGAGTGTTCCTTTTGGCCTTACAGCACCGGAGTAAGGTGGGAGGGGCCTAATTTCGCGCCTCAGATGCGTAGTTTTAGTGTGAAATAAATGTGATAAAATAATAAACAAAGGATGAAGACTAACAAAGTGTACTATAATATAAACTAAATACTCATAAAAAGTTCTTTATAAGGATATGTGTGTGATTTTCGGAATCTTCAATCTTCTATTTTCTTTTGATCCTCATATAAAAAGAGAGAAAGAGATGCCACATAGCGTGATTCTGTGATTATTCAGAATGCAGAATGCGTGTTTACAAATGCTTACTCACATGAGATGGAGCTATAGCCTAGCTCAGGTTTATGCGCACACCCGATATTATACTGTTGGGTAAACAGTTGCTTGAACCGGATTTTAGTAAAAAGGATTTATTAAAATACAAGTGTAAAAAGCGTCACAAGAGCTGCAAGGAACACCAAATATACATAGGGTTGGCAATACAATTAAGTAGTTGCTCGCATTGAGCTTATACACAGTACTAGAAACCTTGGTAAGGAGTGCAGAAACTTAACCACACAACCTTTCCATTCAGAGTCCAGCATATGTTGCTCTCCTTACTGGTGTGCAGATTCTTGGAAAGACGCCAAGGGTAAGAAACAATGTATCCGACGTACGCTTCGCAAAGGAGCTTTTTCAAGGAATGGTGTGCGCATGTCTGAAAGTCTTATTTGAGTGTTTCTGATTTATTAAACCGGATATCCGGTATTGAGTCCTCCATTTTGAAAGTGGGCATATTTCTGGTTATCCCTTCTTATACTGCCGATAATTGTACACAGGAATCATAGGTACTATTTCTATATATATGAGTTAAGGGCAATAATGGTTTACATCAATTAACATTTATAAACGTCCTAATTATATTTTATTAAGACAATATTCGCTAGCAGGTCTAATACATAGCGTATCGTTATATGACATTTGAAGATTATTGTGTGGCACATCGGCTTAAATCACATTATTCATCACTTGTACTTTCATATTACTTATCCATAACAAGAATATACATGTTTAAACTAAACATCACAAGGAATTAACCTTTAAGAAATATCTACACAGTATATATATAGATTAAATTTCCCACAACTAGTACTATTTGGTAACCTTCTCAGGCTATATAAAGCAGCATGTCCTCTTCAATCAGACACAGAGTTTTATCAGGATATCGATAATTTTTATATTATCTGATTTCACTATAAAGATATAAAATACTGAGGGAATTTTATAATAATGGGGGCTGAGTTATATTTTTATAAGAAGTGATGTAACTCAAAATCCTTGTTAAGGCCGTTCGGTATGAAACTATCCATAATATGGATCCATTTCATCTCAAGCCGACCCAATTGATTTTGTACATCACCTCCTCTCCAGCTATATTCTACCTTCCTAATACCAAGGAAGTCAAGGTCTTCTATTCTCCTATTGTGTATTCTATCGAAATGTGCTGATAATGAGTGTTTTTGGAGGCCTTTTTCTATGTTGTAAATATGCTCATTTAGTCTGATTTTCAGAAGCCTAGAGGTACGACCAATGTAAATTAAATTGCACGAGCATCTTAATAGATATATTACGTTCTTACTGTTACATGTGATGAACTGATTAATATCATAAGTCTTATTGCCATCAGCAGAGTGGAATATGTTACAAGCTCTTGGTCCCTTTTTCATTTTTTTTGCAAGCATTACAAAACTGACACCTTCTGAAGCCTGCTTGTGGAGAGGATAACCAGTTAGTATTAGGGTTTATTCTTTCCACTTTTGTTATATTATGTGAAAGTTGTAATTTTAAATTAGGTACCTTTTTAAAGATTATGTTTGGTTTATCCTCTATAATTTCCGACATACTTGGGTCTCTAAAGAGAATACCCCAATGTTTCTGTATAATGTCTCTGACTTCTTTACTCTGAGTACTATGTTGTAGAATAAGTCTACTTGCTGTTTTTGTGTTGTTTAATGCCGATATCCCTTTATCTCTTTGTTTGTAATGTAATAATTCTTTCCTATCTAGTTTTGCAACTTCCTCTATTTTTTCCTCTAGGAAGGCTTTAGGATAGTTTTTTTCTTTAAATCTATCTTTTAATACTTTCGCTTGAGTCTGAAACACAGTTTCGTCTTTACAGTTGCGTCTCAGACGAACAAATTGCCCCTTTGGTATATTCTTTAACCAATATTTCTGGTGACAGCTGTCAAGACTGATATAGTTGTTCACATCGATACTTTTAAAAAAAAATTTTGTTTTCAGTGTATTGTCCTCTATGTAGATTTCCAAGTCGAGAAATTCTACCTTAGTATTACTATGGGTCCATGTTAATACTATGTTGAACTCATTGTTTGCCAGATATTTTTTAAATTCGTCCAACTGACATTCTGTTCCTGACCAGATCAGGAACAGGTCGTCTATGTAACGACGATAGGACACCAGATATTGCGCCCAGGGGGAATTATGGATGTAGATGTTTTCCCAATTAGCCATATATAAATTGGACGAATTTAAAAAATATCTGGCAAACAATGAGTTCAACATAGTATTAACATGGACCCATAGTAATACTAAGGTAGAATTTCTCGACTTGGAAATCTACATAGAGGACAATACACTGAAAACAAAAATTTTTTTTAAAAATATCGATGTGAACAACTATATCAGTCTTGACAGCTGTCACCAGAAATATTGGTTAAAGAATATACCAAAGGGGCAATTTGTTCGTCTGAGACGCAACTGTAAAGACGAAACTTTGTTTCAGACTCAAGCGAAAGTATTAAAAGATAGATTTAAAGAAAAAAACTATCCTAAAGCCTTCCTAGAGGAAAAAATAGAGGAAGTTGCAAAACTAGATAGGAAAGAATTATTACATTACAAACAAAGAGATAAAGGGATATCGGCATTAAACAACACAAAAACAGCAAGTAGACTTATTCTACAACATAGTACTCAGAGTAAAGAAGTCAGAGACATTATACAGAAACATTGGGGTATTCTCTTTAGAGACCCAAGTATGTCGGAAATTATAGAGGATAAACCAAACATAATCTTTAAAAAGGTACCTAATTTAAAATTACAACTTTCACATAATATAACAAAAGTGGAAAGAATAAACCCTAATACTAACTGGTTATCCTCTCCACAAGCAGGCTTCAGAAGGTGTCAGTTTTGTAATGCTTGCAAAAAAATGAAAAAAGGGACCAAGAGCTTGTAACATATTCCACTCTGCTGATGGCAATAAGACTTATGATATTAATCAGTTCATCACATGTAACAGTAAGAACGTAATATATCTATTAAGATGCTCGTGCAATTTAATTTACATTGGTCGTACCTCTAGGCTTCTGAAAATCAGACTAAATGAGCATATTTACAACATAGAAAAAGGCCTCCAAAAACACTCATTATCAGCACATTTCGATAGAATACACAATAGGAGAATAGAAGACCTTGACTTCCTTGGTATTAGGAAGGTAGAATATAGCTGGAGAGGAGGTGATGTACAAAATCAATTGGGTCGGCTTGAGATGAAATGGATCCATATTATGGATAGTTTCATACCGAACGGCCTTAACAAGGATTTTGAGTTACATCACTTCTTATAAAAATATAACTCAGCCCCCATTATTATAAAATTCCCTCAGTATTTTATATCTTTATAGTGAAATCAGATAATATAAAAATTATCGATATCCTGATAAAACTCTGTGTCTGATTGAAGAGGACATGCTGCTTTATATAGCCTGAGAAGGTTACCAAATAGTACTAGTTGTGGGAAATTTAATCTATATATATACTGTGTAGATATTTCTTAAAGGTTAATTCCTTGTGATGTTTAGTTTAAACATGTATATTCTTGTTATGGATAAGTAATATGAAAGTACAAGTGATGAATAATGTGATTTAAGCCGATGTGCCACACAATAATCTTCAAATGTCATATAACGATACGCTATGTATTAGACCTGCTAGCGAATATTGTCTTAATAAAATATAATTAGGACGTTTATAAATGTTAATTGATGTAAACCATTATTGCCCTTAACTCATATATATAGAAATAGTACCTATGATTCCTGTGTACAATTATCGGCAGTATAAGAAGGGATAACCAGAAATATGCCCACTTTCAAAATGGAGGACTCAATACCGGATATCCGGTTTAATAAATCAGAAACACTCAAATAAGACTTTCAGACATGCGCACACCATTCCTTGAAAAAGCTCCTTTGCGAAGCGTACGTCGGATACATTGTTTCTTACCCTTGGCGTCTTTCCAAGAATCTGCACACCAGTAAGGAGAGCAACATATGCTGGACTCTGAATGGAAAGGTTGTGTGGTTAAGTTTCTGCACTCCTTACCAAGGTTTCTAGTACTGTGTATAAGCTCAATGCGAGCAACTACTTAATTGTATTGCCAACCCTATGTATATTTGGTGTTCCTTGCAGCTCTTGTGACGCTTTTTACACTTGTATTTTAATAAATCCTTTTTACTAAAATCCGGTTCAAGCAACTGTTTACCCAACAGTATAATATCGGGTGTGCGCATAAACCTGAGCTAGGCTATAGCTCCATCTCATGTGAGTAAGCATTTGTAAACACGCATTCTGCATTCTGAATAATCACAGAATCACGCTATGTGGCATCTCTTTCTCTCTTTTTATATGAGGATCAAAAGAAAATAGAAGATTGAAGATTCCGAAAATCACACACATATCCTTATAAAGAACTTTTTATGAGTATTTAGTTTATATTATAGTACACTTTGTTAGTCTTCATCCTTTGTTTATTATTTTATCACATTTATTTCACATTTGCTTCATTTTTGTGATATCATGGTATTTATTCTCGCGTAGTTTTAGTGACTAGAACCTCAGGCTGTTTCACATGGAGGGTCCTGCTACAGTTTGAGGACCCATAAGAAGCTTTTTCCCCACAAATCTGACTCCTAAGGGCAGGTAGGGCCACAGCAGAGCTGTGGCAAGGTGCTGAAGTTGTTTTAACCGGTCTGTTGGCTTAATATCGATCCGGTTTGGGCATTAAGGGGTTAATCGTTTTTATTGCTAATGGTGCAATCTTACTAATGCTTTAGGTACATACTGTGAAAATTTCGAAAAATTTGCTGCATTTTTCACTGTTTTGGAAAAATTGTGTGCCTCTCTTAAAGGCACAGTAACGCTTTTTGCAAAGTGTGTTTTTACTTGATTAAAGTGATTTCTAAGCCTGTTTGCCTTGCTACTAGTCTGTTAAACATGTCTGACACCAAGGAAAATCCTTATTCAATGTGTTTAGAAGCCATGGTGGAACCCCCTCTCAGAATGTGTCCCACTTGTACTGATATGTCTATACACTTTAAAGAACATATTGTTGCACTTAAAAATGTGTCCCTAGATGATTCTCAGATAGAAGGTAATGAGGTTAGCCCGTTAACCTCTCCCCAAGTGTTACAACCAGTTACGCCCGCTCAAGCGACGCCTAGCACCTCTAGTGCGTCTAACTCTTTTAACTTACAAGACTTGGCAGCAGTCATGGATAATACCCTCTCAGTGTTTTTATCTAAACTGCCCGTGTTACCTGCAAAGCGTGATAGCTCTGTTTTAAGAACAGATTCTGAGCATTCTGACGCTTTAGTAGCCGTATCCAATATACACTCACAACGCTCTGAAATGGGGGCGAGGGATGTGCTGTCTGAGGGAGAAATTTCCGATTCGGGAAAGGTTGCTCCTCAGACAGACTCAGATATGTTGGCTTTTAAATTTAAACTAGAACACCTCCGCTTATTGCTCAGGGAGGTATTAGTTACTCTAGATGACTGCGACCCTATGGTGGTTCCAGAGAAATTGTGTAAAATGGACAAGTACCTAGAAGTTCCTGTCTACACTGATGTGTTCCCGGTCCCTAAGAGGATTGCGGATATCGTTACTAGGGAGTGGGATAAACCAGGTATTCCCTTCGACCCCCCCCCCCCTGTTTTTAAGAAAATGTTCCCCATATCTAACCCCATGCGGGACTCGTGGCAGACGGTCCCTAAGGTGGAGGGGGCTGTTTCTTCACTTGCTAAACGCACAACTATACCAATCGAAGACAGTTGTGCTTTTAAAGACCCTATGGATAAAAAATTAGAGGGTTTACTTAAGAAAATTTTTGTTCAACAAGGTTTTCTTCTCCAACCTATTGCGTGCATTGTTCCTGTAACCACTGCAGCTGCGTTCTGGTTCGAGGCGCTGGAAGATGCGCTCCAGACGGAGACCTAATTTGAGGACATTATGGACAGAATTAAGGCTCTTAAGCTGGCTAATTCTTTTATCACAGATGCCGCTTTCCAAATAGCTAAGTTAGCGGCAAAAAATTCAGGTTTCGCCATTTTAGTGCGCAGAGCGTTATGGCTAAAGTCCTGGTCGGCCGATGTGTCATCAGAATTCAAACTATTGAACATCCCTTTCAAAGGAAAGACCCTCTTCGGGCCTGAATTGAAAGAGATTATTTCAGAAATCACTGGGGGAAAAGGCCATGCTCTTCCCCAGGACAAGTCCTTCAAGACGAAGAACAAACAAAATAATTTTCGTTCCTTTTTTGCTGCAAAGCAAGAGGGTAACACTTCACAACCCAGGACAGCCTGGAAGCCTTACCAGGGCTGGAACAAGGGTAAACAGGCCAAGAAGCCTGCTGCTGCCTCTAAGACAGCATGAAGGGGTAAACCCCGATCCGGGACCGGATCTAGTAGGGGGTAGATTCTCTCTCTTCGCTCAGGTCTGGGCAAGAGACGTACACGATCCCTGAGCCTTAGAGATTGTATCCCGGGGATATCTTCTAGAATTCAAGGACTCCCCTCCAAGGGGAAGGTTCCATATTTCTCGTCTGTCTTCAGACATGACAAAGAAAGAGGCGTTCTTACTCTGTGTAGAAGACCTATATACAATGGGAGTGATCCACCCAGTTCCAATTGTGGAACAAGGGCTGGGGTTTTACTCAAACCTGTTTGTGGTTCCCAAAAAAGAAGGAACTTTCAGACCAATCCTGGATCTCAAAATTCTAATCAAGTTCCTCAGAGTCCCATCATTCAAGATGGAGACCATTCGGACAATCTTACCAATGATCCAGGAGGGTCAATATATGACTACCGTGGATCTAAAGGATGCGTACCTACATATTCCTATCCACAAACATCATCACCAGTTTCTCAGGTTCGCCTTTCTGGAAAAGCATTATCAGTTTGTGTCTCTTCCTTTCGGGTTGGCCACCGCTCCCAGAATTTTCACAAAGGTGCTAGGGTCCCTCCTGGCGGTTCTAAGACCGCGGGGGATAGCAGTGGCGCCTTATCTAGACGACATCTTAATTCAGGCGTCGACTTTCCAAAGAGCCAAGTCTCACACGGAAATTGTATTGGCCTTTCTGAAGTCTCACGGGTGGAAGGTGAACATCAAAAAGAGTTCTCTCTCCCCCCTCATAAGAGTTCCCTTCCTAGGAACCCTAATAGACTCGGTAGAAATTAACATACTTCTGACGGAGGTCAGAAAGGTAAAACTCTTAAGTACTTGCCGAGCTCTTCATTCCATTCCTCGGCCATCTGTAGCTCAGTGCATGGAGACAATCGGACTAATGGTAGCGGCAATGGACATAGTCCCTTTTGCACGGATACACCTCAGACCACTGCAACTGTGCATGCTCAAACAGTGGAATGGGGATTATGCAGATTTGTCTCCTCAAATACAGTTGGACCAGGGGACCAGAGATTCTCTTCTCTGGTGGTTGTCTCAGGATCACCTGTCTCAGGGAATGTGTTTCCGCAGACCAGAGTGGATCATCGTAACGACCGACGCCAGTCTGTTGGGCTGGGGTGTAGTCTGGAACTCCCTGAAAGCTCAGGGCTTATGGTCTCGGGAAGAAGCTCTTCTCCCGATAAACATTCTGGAACTGAGGGCGATATTCAACGCGCTTCAGGCATGGCCTCAGCTAGCTGCAGCCAAATTAATCAGATTTCAGTCGGACAACATCACGACTGTAGCTTATGTCAATCATCAAGGGGGAACAAGGAGTTCCCTAGCAATGATGGAAGTAACCAAAATAATCAGGTGGGCAGAGGATCACTCTTGCCATCTCTCAGCAATTCACATCCCAGGAGTAGACAACTGGGAGGCGGATTTCCTAAGTCGTCAGACTTTTCACCCGGGGGAGTGGGAACTCCACCCGGAGGTTTTTGCCCAGCTGACTCAGCTATGGGGCACTCCAGAATTGGATCTGATGGTGTCCCGTCAGAACACCAAACTTCCTCTTTATGGATCCAGGTCCCGGGATCCCCAGGCAGTGCTGATAGATGCTCTGGCAGCGCCTTGGTCCTTCAATCTGGCCTATGTTTTTCCACCGTTTCCTCTCCTCCCTCGTCTGGTTGCCAAAATCAAGCAGGAGAGGGCTTTGGTGATTCTGAAAGCGCCTGCATGGCCACGCAGGACCTGGTATGCAGACCTAGTGGACATGTCATCTGTTCCACCTTGGACACTACCAATGAGCCAGGACCTTCTAATACAAGGTCCTTTCAAACATCCAAATCTAATTTCTCTGCATCTGACTGCTTGGAGATTGAACGCCTAATTCTATCAAAGTCGGTTATTGATACCCTGATTCAGGCTAGAAAGCCTGTCACCAGGAAAATCTACCATAAGATTTGGCGAAAATATCTTTTTTGGTGCGAATCCACGGGTTACTCATGGAGTAAGATTAGGATTCCCAGGTTATTGTCCTTTCTCCAAGAAGGTTTGGAGAAAGGATTATCAGCTAGTTCCTTAAAAGGACAGATATCTTCTTTGTCTATTCTTTTACACAAACGTCTGGCAGAGGTACCAGACGTTCAAGCGTTTAGTCAGGCTTTAGTCAGAATCAAGCCTGTTTATAGACCTGTGGCTCCGCCATGGAGTCTGAATTTAGTTCTTTCAGTTCTGCAAGGGGTTCCGTTTGAACCTTTACATTTCATAGATATTAAGCTTTTATCTTGGAAAGTTTTATTTTTGGTAGCTATCTCTTCTGCTCGAAGAGTTTCAGAGTTATCTGCTTTACAGTGTGATTCACCTTACCTGGTTTTCCATGCAGATAAGGTAGTTTTGCGTACCAAACCGGGTTTTCTTCCTAAGGTTGTGTCTAATAAGAATATTAACCAGGAAATTGTTGTTCCTTCTCTGTGTCCTAATCCTTCTTCGAAGAAGGAACGTCTGTTACACAATCTTGATGTGGTTCGTGCTTTAAAGTTCTATTTACAAGCAACTAAGGATTTCAGACAAACAACTTCTTTGTTTGTTGTCTATTCTGGTAAGAGGAGAGGTCAGAAGGCGACCGCTACCTCTCTTTCCCTTTGGCTGAAAAGCATCATCCGTTTGGCCTATGAGACTGCTGGCCAGCAGTCTCCTGAACAATTACTGCTCATTCTACCAGAGCAGTGGCTTCCACATGGGCTTTTAAAAATGAGGCTTCTGTTGAACAGATTTGTAAGGCAGCGACTTGGTCTTCGCTGCATACTTTTTCCAAATTTTCCAAATTCGATACTTTTGCTTCTTCGGAGGCTATTTTTGGGAGAAAGGTTTTACAAGCAGTGGTGCCTTCCGTTTAAGGTACCTGTCTTGTTCCCTCCCTTCATCCGTGTCCTAAAGCTTTGGTATTGGTATCCCACATTTAAAGGATGAATCCGTGGACTGGATACACCTTACAAGAGAAAACAGAATTTATGCTTACCTGATAAATTACTTTCTCTTGTGGTGTATCCAGTCCACGGCCCGCCCTGGCTATTAAGTCAGGTAGATTTTTTTTGTTTAAACTACAGTCACCACTGCACCCTATGGTTTCTCCTTTTTCTTCCTAACCTTCGGTCGAATGACTGGGGGGTGGAGCTAGAGGGGGAGCTATATGGACAGCTCTGCTGTGTGCTCTCTTTGCCACTTCCTGTAGGGAAGGAGAATATCCCACAAGTAAAGGATGAATCCGTGGACTGGATACACCACAAGAGAAAGTAATTTATCAGGTAAGCATAAATTCTGTTTTTATATTCTTTAAGTAGCCACTTGTACTTGCGCACTTACGTCACATTAAATATCACTGCACTTGAGTCGGGATGCGTCTGTTTGTGTTTTTCTTCTTTTTTTTTTTTTTTTTTTGCCCGAAATAAAAAATCCATTACATCTTGTTACATTATTCACTTATACATCAAAAACAGAATAATTCGACCAAAACAAACCAGTCGTCATGTCACACTAATAAAACAAAGAAATAAAAAAAAAAACAATTTATCGCCCGGTTTACTCTGATATGACCCCTTCCTACACCTCTGGGGCCTCCACCCCAGCACATATTTCGAGAGAAGGATACTCATTCCCAACTTACATACAAACTTAAACATTTTTCGGGAACCATTCCCTTCTCCATATTACTTGGAGGTCTTATTAGTACAGAGGTGTTAACTAACTATTTCGAGACCTCTGAATATTATTCCTATCGATTTAAGCTGCCTTCTATACTCAGTCTCTCTCCACCTCTATTAACTAGAGAACCACTTGACTAATCTTTATCTGGAACAACCCACCTGCTGTAGGTGAGTATAGAGGGATGGGGCATGGGGGTCGGGGAGGAGGAAAAAAAAAAAAAAAAAAAAAAAAAAAATAATAATTAATATCTTTACCCAAGATGAGTATGTCTCCTTATCTACTCCACCCAGTGTGCCGGCAAAGTTCCGGCTACTATCAGATTCAGAAAAGGGAGTGAGCCTTGCAGAGGATTGAGAAACTGCCGCTGTGATGTTCTTGGCCAAGACTCAATATACTTTTTCCACTTGCTGAAATACCTTCTATAATTTCTATCTGTATTTTTTAAGTCCTGCCTTTCTACTATCATTTGGAATTTTATATTGTTAATGAACTCGTTCATACTTGGAGCTTCTTTCTGTTTCCATTTCTTAAATATGAGGCTGCGAGCTGCCAAGATGGCCAGATTCGTAAATTTTTTATCCCCTACGTTTTCAACCTGATAAAGAAAGAATATCTGTATAGCTTCTAACTTAATTTTTTCTTGTAAATATTTATTGAGCCAGAACTGGATTCTCAACCAGAATTGTTGTACCTTAGGGCAGCTCCAAAGACAATGCATCAAATTTGCTTTTGCTTGGTTGCATTTGAAACACCCTATTGGGGCTGTTCTGGCCCATCCGCTTATTCTCTCTGGAGTCAAGTAAAAATTATTAAGCAATTTCGCATGTGACTCACGCCAGCTAGTTCTCTCAGTGGCTTCTTCTGCATTTTTAATACTATTCACAATGTTTTCACATTCTATAGAAGGAAAGTATCTACGAAATTTTTCAGTGCTCTGATTTATTTGTCCCTTCCCTAGTTTCTGCATTATGTTCTGATACCATACAGCTATAGAACGCACGCCGGCCCTATATAATTTTAAACACGGATCAACCGCAGGTTGGGTCCAATCCAAGCCATATTTCGCGGTGTGCGTCTCTACGTAATGTCTAGCTTGCAGATATGTATAGAAGTGTTTAGTGGGAAGATTATACTCTGTCGCCAGACTCTCAAAAGTCCGTGTTGATCCTTCCTGCCCCATTCTTATCTGTGCAAAATATCTCAAGCCCTTTTCTTGCCACTCTCGAAAAACCCTATTATGTAGCCCTGGTGAGAAGTCTACACACCCAACAATCGGCAGCCATGCCAATACCTGATATACTTGTCCCAACATGTAACAATATTTTTGCCATGCCCACACTATGCTTGTAACTGTTACTAAATTTACCACATTACTTGGTAAGCTCTTGTGTGGGCAGTGCAATAAGGCTTTCAGATTGAAGGGTTTAACTATCTCATTTTCCAGTTTATTATAAGTTACATACTCTGACTCGGTCAACCAGTCTATTCCGTATTTGATCAGCGTAACATAGTTATAGTACCTAATATTTGGAAGAGCAAATCCAGCATATTGTTTTACGTGACTTAGCTTTTCTGCTGAGATATGTGCCTTCCGTTTACCCCAGATGAAAAGAGAACATGCTCTGTTATATCTGTCTATATCTTTCTTTCTAATTACTAAGGGTAGATTTTGAAGGCGAAATAACACTTTGGGGAAAAAAATGGTTTTAATCAATATAATCCGGGCAGATAGTGACAAATAATACAAGTTCCACTTTCCTAGTTCCAATGACATTTTATCAAATAGATCTTTATAATTCAGCTGATACCAGTCACCCGGGTTCCTCCCAATTTTGATCCCCAAATAGTTAATGTATTGGACCTCTTGAAAAATTGTATTCTGGCTTTCCTCTGTTTTATTTATCCATAGGATTTCAGATTTCGCCGGATTTATTTTATAGCCTGTAAATGAGCTGAATTTCTTAACCATCAGGAGAAGTTGTGGGATGCAGGTGGCTGTATCATGTAGAAAAAATAAGATATCATCCGCGTAAAGAGAGATTACCATTTTTTCCGCCCCTATCTTCACTGGAGATAATTTGTCTCTAATATATATTGCGAGAGGTTCTAGTGCTATGTCGAACAACAAAGGAGAAAGCGGACACCCTTGGCGTGTGCCTCTTTCCAGTGTTATCGGTTTCGATAATTCTCCATTAATTAGCAGCTGTGACTTAGGTTTCTTGTAAATCAACTTAATCAGATCGAGCAGGGCGCCAGAGAGCCCAAACTTCTCCAAGGCTACAAAAAGATGATCCCATACTATTGAATCAAATGCCTTTTCGGCGTCTATTGTCACAAGTGCAATATCATGATCCTTCCAGTTCTCTCTCTTCCCTGTGACGCCCTGCCCGACCCTATAAAAATGATCCACCATTGTCAACACTCTTCTCATGTTACGCGTAGAATTCCTACCTGGTATAAAACCGGCCTGATCTGGATGTATCAAGTCTGGTATTATTTTCTTTAGTCTATCAGCTATTATGGACATTAACATCTTGTAGTCATGGTTCAACAATGAGATTGGGCGGTATGAAGACAAGCTCGAAGCGTCTTTCCCTTTTTTTAAAATTAATGAGATAATTGCGTCTGAGAAATATGGGGATTTCATGTCTTTCTTGATATAATACCTGTTGTACAGTTTAGTGAGAGTCCCTACTATTACCTCCGAAGTCATTTTGTAAAAATCAGCAGAGAGACCATCTGGCCCTGGTGCTTTTCCTGTTTTGGCTTTTTGGATGGCTCTCAACACCTCCTCTTCCAAGATCGGAGCATTTACCTGTTGTAGCGCTTCAGAGGTAACTCTAGGGGTTTTTATCTGGTCCCAAAATTGTTCTTTGCACTCCCTATTTATACTCTCCTTTAAATATAGCTTTTGATAATATTGAAAGAATACCTCTTTAATTTCTGTAGGAGTAGTATATAACTTCTCTCCTTCTTTAATAGCCGAAATTATATTTAGTTTCTTGCGGAACTTAGTTATCTTGGCTAAATGTTTAGCCGATATGCCTTGAAGTCCTTGAAATCTAGCCCTACACTTCGCCTATTCATTTGTCCATTTCTCTTTCATGAACTGTTCCCTTTCTTCTTTTACACGGGAATATTTTTCCCACAGGCCACTATTCGGGTTATTTAAATACCTCACATATGCATTTCTAACCTGGTTAGCCAGCTGGATTTCTTTCGCTTTGTTTCTCCGATTCAGATTGACCATATACGCTTTTATCTCACCACGTATAACAGCTTTACCTGCCTCCCACAAAATCTCTGGATTATCTATATAATCCTTATTAAGCACCATATATTCCTTCCATTTGTTCGTAACCCAGTTGCCAAATTTTTGATTATTAAGCATAAATCCGGGAAAACTGAATGTGTTCGTCTTAAAGTTTGGCCTATCTGGTGGTAGTATCCTACAACTGATTATTGCATGATCTGATAATATTATTTCTTCTATATTAGTCTTGATCTCATATTTTAAAAGCTGTTCATCTATTAAGAACATATCTATTCTTGAGAAACATCGATGTGTTTTAGATTCACACGTATAAGACCGTTCGTCTGGGTGTTGCAAACGCCATATATCATTGACTTTAATTGATTTTAAAAAATTCCGAAAAAATTTTGCCTCCCGATGATATGCCTGCCTATGCCCAGCTTTAAGTCTATCACTGTCTGGATGTGGTGTTGTGTTCATATCGCCTGCTACAACCAAATTCTGACCTAAATATGGTGCCAACTCATTTTTTATCTGTTGCCAAAACTTAGCTTCAAATGTGTTAGGTGCATATATGTTACAGAGGGTCCATATTCTGTCATCTATTTTTATTTGCATAATAATAAATCTCCCCTGTTGATCCAATTTTGCTTTTAATATCTCATAATCCAAACTCCGATTGAATAGTATAGCTACCCCGCATTTTCGAGACTCACATGGGGTTGCAATAACTTCTGCAAGCCAATTCGTTCTCAGCTTCTCAATTTCAGAAGCTTTCAGATGCAATTCTTGGAGAAATATGATGTCTGGTTTCTGCTTTTTTAATAATTTTAAAATATTCTTACGTTTAATGGGGGAGGTTATCCCTCCCACATTCCATGATACCCAATTAAGTGACACACTCATCCATTACTAATAATAGCCATCGATTTCTTTACCATCCCGTGAGAAAAAAAAAAAAAAAAAAAAAAAAAAAAAAAGAAACCCTCCTCACTCCCCTCTCCCCCACGCCCCCCCCTTGAATCTATTACTCCATACCCTCTCATCTTGTCCCTACGTTGCTGTCTGCCCTCCTGAACCCATTTAAGTATCTTATAGTTCTATGTTATTCTCAGTGCAAAAAGCTTTCGCTTCTTCTACCGTATTAAGTGCAATGACACCGTCCATGCCCAATACCGTTATTTTTGCTGGGTATCTCATCGTGGCTCTCAACCCAGCTTTAATCAGCCCTGTGCAGTACGGTGCCATAGCGCGTCTTTTCACCGATGTTTCCATCGAAAAATCTTGGAAAATTAAAATTGGTTTATCTCCTATCGAGAGTGTCCTCTTTTTTCTGTAATAATACATTATGTTTGCCTTGTCCTGAAAATTCAGATATTTTATGATAAGCACTCTTGGCCTTGCATTATTCTCTCTAGGTTGTCTTGCCGGACCAATCCTATGTGCCCTCTCCACCTGCAAAGCCCCGTTTACAGGTTGCATCCCTAATAAATTAGGTAGTGTGACAGCACCGAAGGTCAGTAAATCTTCTTGCCCACTTGTTTCGGGCAGACCTACTACTCGGATATTACTCCGTCGTGACCTGTCTTCTAAGTCTTCTATCTTGGATTGTAATGCATTAATTTTATCTGTATGTCTGACTAATGTTAACTCCTGTGTGTTCGCTTTGTCTTCTACATCTGACACCCTATTTTCTACCTCATCTAGCCTAATTGAAAACTGCCTAATCTCAGAGGAAAGGTCTGCAATCTCTTTTTTGATAATTTCGAATTGTGGTAAAATCAAATCAGCCAATTGATTTGTTGTGAGCTGTGTTTCAAGGTTTCTATCCGGACTCTGTATATTAGATTCTATGCTAATTTCACTATGTGCTTTCTGTCTTTTGTCCCTTTTTATTGGCATTGCTGGTGATTTACTTTTCCCGCTTGTCACGTATTTTTCCATTTGTGCGTGCCTTTTCTCCTGTAATCTATTGTCACCTAGGCCTTTTTTTTTTTTTTTTTTTTTTATTAATGCAATTTTCTCTTAGCCTATTCTGATGCTGTGTATTTCAAGCCTCCGTCTATAGATACTGTGCCTTACTAGGCTTACTCTTGCCAGACACATACAATTCAATTAAGTGTATAATAATTATGATTTTCGCTTGCTTGCTTCTTCTGCAATACTTAAATCCCTTTGTGGACAGGAATAAAGATAATACCCTCTGCTATAGTCAAAAATTAAACATACTTATCCAGCACATATAGAAACCATATTGCAGAAGCTGTTTTCTAGTGACTTAATCCACTGTTACAAGACACATATAATTATATTGCATTTATAACGATCAAATCTTCTGCTGTAACCAATAGTTATACCCAGACACTCTGATGAAATGAACACAGAATTGCAGAAACTATCAATTGGTGTCTTAGGTTTAACCTGCGTTTGCCTGCTTCTTTTGAAACACTTCAAACCCTTTGTATTCAGGACTAATGGTAATACCCTCTGCTGAAATCAAAAGTAGAACATACTTATCTTACAAATATAGCGACAATATTGCTAAAGCTGCCTTCTTGTGACTGAAACCGTAATTGCAGAACACATATAGTTACATTACATATATGATGATAACAACTTTCAGGTGCTTACTTCTTTTGCAATACTCAAATGTGTATCTCTATATATTATTATGTTTTTTTTTTTTAAAGGGGAAATGATGCTCAATCATATATGAATATACACAATGATAATATACTCTGCTGTGATCAGAAATTAATCATGTCCAACCTACAGATACTCTGCTGCAGGCAGTAGCTAAACATAACCATTCTACTGAAATGAACACAATATTACGGAAAACTGTCCATTAGTGTCTCAAGTAGTGCCAATGGAAGATCTTCTATATCTACTCCAGCAAGTTTTTTTTTTTTTTTTAATAGCCCCCAAGTATAAACTGTATATCAGCCTTGAATTATAACCGGACCTTATTCAAGGTGTTTTTATATCAAAAAGGAATAATAATGGGTGCCTTCACTTTCACCACCTTGTACCAAACCGCCTCTGTTCCCTGGCGATTCCCTTGTGCAGCTTAAAGGTATTAGTCTCTTAAAGCACAGTACTGCCAATAGATTGTTCCCAAACAGAGAAACCTGCATGTAACATTTCATAAAAAAAAAAAAAAAAAAAAAATCAACCAGCTTAACTATCAGGTCTCATATATCCTGATGTTAAAAACGTTTTGCTGAACCAGTCCAGCTCCAGAAAATTCTGTAAAGGGGCCTTTTGATTTTGTGCTCACTATAATTTCCAAAAGTTAGTATCAATAAGGAGCAGTGTTTTGCGTAAATTTAAGGATTAGGTACAGTCACTTCTTTTCAGGTTTCAGGAGCAACCTCAGTGTGTTTGAACGTGTCTGCACAAGTCAGTGTACCCCACTTCGCCCTGATTGCCTTTAAACTTAAGGGTCTTGCTATTTTTCGGCTTTTACAACACTTAACTCCACAAGCTTATATTACGCAAACTCCTGGTCTCTGTGCCTCTATCAACAGTCCCATATACCAGCGTACTTACCCCCCCATTTCTTCACGACAACTTGCGGTCTTTCTCCATTTGTTTGTCCCACCAGGGGGACCTTCACTTGTTCCTTCTCTTGTCTGCCTTGTGTTTCTGCGGGCGATACAACTTTCACCTCAGCCCTGACACAGCAGCTCCTCACTCCTCACGCCGTCGCGGTCTAGCCGTTATGACGTCATCTTGCCCGGCCGTCTTACCATTATGGGGGGGTATCACCGTCGCTGTAGATTGTATGCTGTAGAACTGCGCCCACTGCACTCTCCTGTGCCGGTCCCTGGGTTGGTCCTCTGGTACCCTCCTTTCAACACTCAGGTAGGGCCAGGCTCTCACCACAGACTGTGTAAATTTCAGCCAGTCTCTGCGCCCGGCAATGGATTCTCTGGAACGCCACAGGTTATCTGTATCATTAACACCCCTTCCTTTACGGGTATGTTACAACCGTCCTTTACAGGTGTATTGACTTCCTTACACCACACTTTCTCTCCCCCGGGCTGGGTAAATCTTTCGCCCCAGCAATAGGGCTCGTGGCAGGGTGTCAGCTATTACATTCGCTCCACACTCGAGGGAGCACAGCGCGAGCACACCTTCCTCAGCGCTCCACCCACAGGAAGTCCAGCCTTAGACAACTTTTCTATCAAAGTCGGTTATTGATACCCTGATTCAGGCTAGAAAGCCTGTCACCAGGAAAATCTACCATAAGATTTGACGAAAATATCTTTTTTGGTGCGAATCCACGGGTTACTCATGGAGTAAGATTAGGATTCCCAGGTTATTGTCCTTTCTCCAAGAAGGTTTGGAGAAAGGATTATCAGCTAGTTCCTTAAAAGGACAGATATCTGCTTTGTCTATTCTTTTACACAAACGTCTGGCAGAGGTACCAGACGTTCAAGCGTTTAGTCAGGCTTTAGTCAGAATCAAGCCTGTTTATAGACCTGTGGCTCCGCCATGGAGTCTGAATTTAGTTCTTTCAGTTCTGCAAGGGGTTCCGTTTGAACCTTTACATTTCATAGATATTAAGCTTTTATCTTGGAAAGTTTTATTTTTGGTAGCTATCTCTTCTGCTCGAAGAGTTTCAGAGTTATCTGCTTTACAGTGTGATTCACCTTACCTGGTTTTCCATGCAGATAAGGTAGTTTTGCGTACCAAACCGGGTTTTCTTCCTAAGGTTGTGTCTAATAAGAATATTAACCAGGAAATTGTTGTTCCTTCTCTGTGTCCTAATCCTTCTTCGAAGAAGGAACGTCTGTTACACAATCTTGATGTGGTTCGTGCTTTAAAGTTCTATTTACAAGCAACTAAGGATTTCAGACAAACAACTTCTTTGTTTGTTGTCTATTCTGGTAAGAGGAGAGGTCAGAAGGCGACCGCTACCTCTCTTTCCCTTTGGCTGAAAAGCATCATCCGTTTGGCCTATGAGACTGCTGGCCAGCAGTCTCCTGAACAATTACTGCTCATTCTACCAGAGCAGTGGCTTCCACATGGGCTTTTAAAAATGAGGCTTCTGTTGAACAGATTTGTAAGGCAGCGACTTGGTCTTCGCTGCATACTTTTTCCAAATTTTCCAAATTCGATACTTTTGCTTCTTCGGAGGCTATTTTTGGGAGAAAGGTTTTACAAGCAGTGGTGCCTTCCGTTTAAGGTACCTGTCTTGTTCCCTCCCTTCATCCGTGTCCTAAAGCTTTGGTATTGGTATCCCACATTTAAAGGATGAATCCGTGGACTGGATACACCTTACAAGAGAAAACAGAATTTATGCTTACCTGATAAATTACTTTCTCTTGTGGTGTATCCAGTCCACGGCCCGCCCTGGCTATTAAGTCAGGTAGATTTTTTTTGTTTAAACTACAGTCACCACTGCACCCTATGGTTTCTCCTTTTTCTTCCTAACCTTCGGTCGAATGACTGGGGGGTGGAGCTAGAGGGGGAGCTATATGGACAGCTCTGCTGTGTGCTCTCTTTGCCACTTCCTGTAGGGAAGGAGAATATCCCACAAGTAAAGGATGAATCCGTGGACTGGATACACCACAAGAGAAAGTAATTTATCAGGTAAGCATAAATTCTGTTTTTATATTCTTTAAGTAGCCACTTGTACTTGCGCACTTACGTCACATTAAATATCACTGCACTTGAGTCGGGATGCGTCTGTTTGTGTTTTTCTTCTAGTGTTTCACACATAGAGGCCAATTTAACAAATGTCTGTTGGACCTGATCCGACAGTGTGGATCAGGTCTGACAGACATCGCTGAATGCCGAGAGCAATACGCTCTCCATATTCAGCATTGCACCAGCCAGCAAGGGGTGTCAATTAACCCGATCGTACTCAATCGGGTTGAATTGTGGCGATTCCTGTTCGCCTCATCAGAACAGGAGGACAGGGTTATGGAGCAGCGGTCTTTTGACCGCTGCTTCATAACTGGTGTTTCTGGCGAGCCTGCAGGCTCGCCAGAAACACAGGGCCTCAAGCTCCATTCGTAGCTTGATAAATAGGCCCCATAGACTCACACACAAACAGAATGACACTGACAAATACAAAAACACACACAGTCTCCCACACAATGACACAAACACATAGAAGCACACCTAGATAAACTCCCACATTCAGACATACATGCATGAGACAAATAACTGTAGGCATGTGCAGTATGTTGCCAATGCACAACATGACCTTTTTTAGCTGTTTCCCACCAAACCCGGACATTTGAATGTCCGGGTCTGACTTAGCTTCCAACCCAAACACACAAATGGAAACCAGAACTGTCCAGGTCAGAGGGCAACCCTAGAGAGAAAAGATATGTTTTGTTTCCTACTTGATTTCTGTTGTTTCCTTTCTGTGGATTTATGAAAAGCTGCCCTGGAAAAAGAAATTTATTTTACTTTCTGCACTTGCATCTTCAAAGGTATTCAAGTAAAAGGCTTGCCATTAGGTTTTAAAGGTACAGCACTTTGACTTGTTTTTGTTTGCTAATTACAAGCTGCGTTTATGTTCCAGTTCTGTTCCTCTGTTTATGTCTTGCTATACACAGTCTTCTATGTCTCATATTTGCAACAGTCTCCCAAGTCTAATATTGACAACACTCTCTTGTTTACAGTCTCCCAAGAGTCATATTTAAAGGGCCATTCCTTAGAGCATGTCATTTTATCCCTATAATAGCCCTTTAAATACGTGCTTAACCCATGCAAAAGGGTAAACACTGTCGGCCAGATTACGAGTTTTGCGTTAGAAGCTGTGCGGTGCTAACAAGCAGTTTTTTCTTACCGCTCACTTACCTGCAGCGCTGGTATTATGGGTTTTTACAAACCCGGCGTTAAAAGGCAAGAAGTGAGCGTTGAGCAAAATTGTGCTCCTTACCGCACTCCAATACCAGCGCTGCTTAAGTCAGCGGTGAGCTAGTCGTACGTGCTTGTGCACGATTTCCCCATAGACATCAATGGGGAGAGCCGGCTGAGAAAAAGTCTAACACCTGCAAAAAAGCAGCGTAAAACTCAGTAATGCAGCCCCATTGATTCCTATGGGGAAAAACATTTTATGTGTACACCTAACACCCTAACATGAACCCCGAGTCTAAACACCCCTAATCCTACACTTATTCACCCCTAATCTTCCGCCTCCGACATCGCTGACACCTACATTATATTTATTAACCCCTAATCTGCCGCTCCGGACACCGCCGCCAGCTACATTATACTTATTAAACCCTAATCTGCTGCCCCCAACATTGCCGCCACCTACATTATATTTATTAACACCTAATCTGCAGCCCCCAATGTCGCCGCAACCTACCTACACTTATTAACCCCTTATCTGCCGCCCCCAACGTCTCTGACACTATTCTAAATTTATTAACCCCTAAACCTAAGTCTAACCCTAACACCTCCTAACTTAAAAATAATTTAAATAAATCTAAAGAAAATTACTATCATTAACTAAATTATTCCTATTTAAAACTAAATACTTACCTATAAAATAATAGTTACATTGTAGCTAGCTTAGGGTTTATTTTTATTTTACAGGCAAGTTTGTATTTATTTTAACTAGGTAGAATAGTTATTGAAAAGATATTAACTATTTAATAACTACCTAGCTAAAATAAATACAAATTTACCTGTAAAATTAAACCTAACCTAAGTTACACTACCACCTAACACTAAACTACAATTAAATAAACTAAATTAAAAACAATTAAATAAATTAAATTAAATTAGCTAAATCCCAAAAAAACAAACACTAAATTACAGAAAATAAAAAACAAATTATAGATCTTTAAACTAATTACACCTAATCTAATAGCCCTATCAAAATAAAAAAGCCCCCCCCCCCAAAATAAAAAAAAAACCCTAGCCTAAACTAAACTATCAATAGCCCTTAAAAGGGCCTTTTGCAGAGCATTGCCCCAAAGTAATCAGCTCTTTTACCTGTAAAAAAAAAAAATACAAACAACCCCCCCAACAGTAAAACCCACCACCCACACAACCAACCCTCCACATAAAATACTAACTAAAAAAACCTAAGCTCCCCATTGCCCTGAAAAGTGCATTTGGATGGGCATTGCCCTTAAAAGGGCATTTAGCTCTATTGCAGCCCAAAGCCCTAACCTAAAAAATAAACCCACCCAATAAACCCTTAAAAAAACCTAACACTAACCCCCTGAAGATCGACTTACTGTTCTGAAGACCAGACATCCATCCTCAAGGAAGCAGCAGAAGTTTTCATCCAACCAGTCCGAAGTCCTCCACGAAGCCGGGAGAAGTCTTCATCCAAGCCGGGAGAAGTGGTCCTCCAGACGGGCAGAAGTCTTCATCCAGACGGCATCTTCTATCTTCATCCATCCGACGCGAAGCAGGTCCATCTTCAAGAAATCAGACGCGGAGCATCCTCTTCATCCGGAGTCTTCTTACTGAATGAAGGTTCCTTTAAATGACTTTATCCAAGATGGTGTCCCTTAGATTCCAATTGGCTGATAGAATTCTATCAGCCAATCGGAATTAAGGTAGAAAAAATCCTATTGGCTGATGCAATCAGCCAATAGGATTGAAGTTCAATCCTATTGGCTAATCCAATCAGCCAATAGGATTGAGCTTGCATTCTATTGGCTGATTGGAACAGCCAATAGAATGCAAGCTCAATCCTATTGACTGATTGGATCAGCCAATAGGATTGAACTTCAATCCTATTGGCTGATTGCATCAGCCAATATGATTTTTTCTACCTTAATTCCGATTGTCTGATAGAATTCTATCAGCCAATCGGAATCTAAGGGATGCCATCTTGGATAACGTCATTTAAAGGAACCTTCATTCAGTAAGAAGACTCCGGATGAAGAGGATGCTCTGCGTCAGATGTTTTGAAGATGGACCCGCTCCGCGTCGGATGGATGAAGATAGAAGATGCCGTCTGGATGAAGACTTCTGCCCGTCTGGAGGACCACTTCGCCCTGCTTGGATGAATACTTCTCCCGGCTTCATTGAGGACTTCAGCCCGGTTGGATGAAGACTTCTGCCACTTCCTTGAGGATGGATGTCCGGTCTTCAGAACAGTAAGTCAATCTTCAGGGGGTTAGTGTTAGGATTTTTTAAGGGTGTATTGGGTGGGTTTATTTTTTAGGTTAGGGCTTTGGGCTGCAATAGAGCTAAATGCCCTTTTAAGGGCATTGCCCATCCAAATGCCCTTTTCAGGGCAATGGGGAGCTTAGGTTTTTTTAGTTAGTATTTTATTTGGGGGGTTGATTGTGTGGGTGGTGGGTTTTACTGTTGGGGGGTTGTTTGCATTTTTTTTTACAGGTAAAAGAGCTGATTTCTTTGGGTTAATGCCCCGCAAAAGGCCCTTTTAAGGGCTATTGATAGTTTAGCTTAGGCTAGGGTTTTTTTTTGATAGGGCTATTAGATTAGGTGTAATTAGTTTAAAGATCTGTAATTTGTTTTTTATTTTCTGTAATTTAGTGGGTTTTTTTTTTGCGATTTAGCTAATTTAATTTAATTTATTTAATTGTTTTTAATTTAGTTAATTTATTTAATTGTAGTGTAGTGTTAGGTGTTAGTGTAAAGGTTAGGTTTTATTTTACAGGTAAATTTGTATTTATTTTAGCTAGGTAGTTATTAAATAGTTAATAACTATTTAATAACTATTCTACCTAGTTAAAATAAATACAAACTTGCCTGTAAAATAAAAATAAACCCTAAGCTAGCTACAATGTAACTATTAGTTATATTGTAGCTATCTTAGGGTTTATTTTATAGGTAAGTATTTAGTTTTAAATAGGAATTATTTAGTTAATTATAGTAATTTTCTTTAGATTTATTTAAATTATATTTAAGTTAGGGGGTGTTAGGGTTAGGGTTAGACTTAGATTTAGGGGTTAATACATTTAATATAGTGGCGGCGACGTTGGGGATGGCAGATTAGGGGTTAATAAGTATAATGTAGGTGGCAGCGATGTTAGGGGTGGCAGATTAGGGGTTAATAATATTTAACTAGTGTTTGCGATGCGGGAGTGCAGCAGTTTAGGGGTTAATATGTTTATTATAATGGCGGTGATGTCAGGAGCGGCAGATTAGGGGTTAAAATTTTATTATAGTGTTTGCGATGCGGGAGGGCCTCTGTTTAGGGGTTAATAGGTAGTTTATGGGTGTTAGTGTACTTTTTAGCACTTTAGTTATGAGTTTTATGCTACGACGTTGTACCATAAAATTCATAACTACTGACTTTAAAATGCGTTATGGATCTTGGAGGTAGAGGGTGTACCGCTCACTTTTTGGCCTCCCAGGACAGACTCGTAATACCAGCGCTATGGAAGTCCCATAGAAAAAAGGGTTTAAGAAGTTTACGTAAGTCATTTTGCGGTAAGGCCAAAGAAGTGTGCGGTGCCCCTAAACCTGCAAGACTCGTAATAGCAGCGGTAGTGAAAAAGCAGCGTAAGGACCTGCTTTTTTAGCTTAACGCAAGACTCGTAATCTAGCTGATAGTTGAAATAAAACTCAGGACACGCAGAGCACATCACTAGTAACAAGACCCAGTATATTGGCTTTCTGTTGGGCATTTAGGGGTGTAATAGCAAGTAGTGATGAATGCAGAAATATCCCTGTGTAACAGCACCGAAACCTACGCTATTACAGCCCAGAAACCCCTTATGATAGTCATCGTACAGAGTACATCTCTGTCGTTAAAGGGTTAAATAAGTCTCTTATTTACAGTCCCTCAAGTCTCATATTTAGTCTTCCGAGTCTCATATTTATAGCACTTTCATATTTACAGTCTCTTATGTGTAATGTTTTACAGTCTTACAGGGGAAAACACAATGGATTTAAATAACTCTTTCAAACATGACCGGCAGCACTAATAATTTTATGGATTTTTATTTCAGCTCTAAAGATCGACCAAAAATAATTTTATTGCACATGTTGGCATTCGTCATTTGGTCCCAACTTTCTCACCTCCTCCCTAGATTTAATTTTAAGTACGGTAAATTTGTATACAAAGCAGCATAACTATATCAAACTAAATTTGTTTGAGTAGGTTGTTATAGCATTATGACTCTTACTAACTAAAACAAAAAAGGAGAAAAAAACAATATATATATATATATATATATATATATATATAATATATATATATATATATATATATATATATATACAGTATATATATTATAATATTAACAGAAATAAGATATAAATATAGCGGTATTAAAGAAAATGAAGTGACCTCACATTTACCTTGTAAAGTACATTGGCTAAAACAATAAGGGTTAAAGTCACCCATTCTGCCATTAGCCAGCTACTTAACTCTATAAAATAAATACAAACACAGAGCAGTTGGGGATTAGACCAATAAGGTCACATTTATTAATTACATCATTTAAAGCTACACATCAATGCACTAGCATGTCAGGACCCCAGAATTTGCCCCTTCAAAAGTAACTAGATGCCCAGACAGAACATGGGACCAGCAGGCCTGTGGGGAGAGACACAACAGGCTCCGACCTGCTGCATCATGCCCCTCCCATTAGCTCGACCCCTATTTCACTAGGCCTTGACAAAAATTAAACAGGTTCTGACACCTCCCAGTAGGGATCAGATGATGCAGGATGTACCAAATGCACCTACCCAGAGGAGACAAAAATGATTAGGGCTAGAATGAATGCACATGCCCCTGCCACCAGCCTCTACGTCAACCAGCCTCTACGTCAGGGGTGTCAAACTTGCGGGCCCGCGACTAAAATGAGTTTGACACCCCTGCTCTACGTCAACTATCTATTGCGCTTCCGATTAACAAAATCAGCCACAAACTGACAATTAGGGGTGGGAGGGTGGGAAAGCCAGAAGATCCATCAGGAAAGAGGCTGAGGAAAATGGATGTGGGAGAATATAACAGGTATGTCAAAACCCTCCTCCTAAACGTGCATCAATGTTGCTAATTTCCTCAGATAGACTATGCCTTACCCTTAAGGCATTTCAGTTAAGGGCCTTATACTTCTATTCAGTATTTTCTATCACGTCTGAATATTTTTTTAATAATTAAAAGGGGCAAAAAAATAATAATTAAATGTAGGGTGACCAGACGTCCACATTTTAAAGAGATTGTCCTGTTTTTAACGCTCTATCCTGGTGTCCCCAGAACTTTTTGAAGGGACACGAAAATGTCTGATTTTTAATCACTGTGATGTTACACATCGAAAAGAACGATCGGCATAACAACATTATGAGGTAAATAACAGCCCTAACACAATGTGCACATATTAACCCTTTCATGACAGGGTCATAATGTCTACATTGGAACAACGTTCCAATGTAGACAAATTGAAATCCTGCAATCCTGCACGCAATCTCGAGATTTCAATTATGGGATCGGATCAGGGGAGTGTCCCTATGACGCTAGACACACCCTCCAGTCTGCGATCACATCCAGGAAGCGCCGTTGACTTCAGGACAGCCAAGCGGCTATGACGTTGTATTCTGTCCTAACAGCGCTAAAGCTCAGCACCATTTGGACAGAATACAATGCCATAACGGCATTAAAAGGTTAATAAAACACAAATACATGTTATGATGTATAGTCTTATGTAATGAGCAAACAGCGATACCAGTATGAAGGTTCTTATAAATTAAAATATAACTTTAATATATCACATTATTTCTAGCATTATATATATATATATTTTTTTTAAATCTTTTTATTGAAATTATAAAGTTCATACAAACACATCAAAAAGACCAGATCAGAATGTTACAAAATCCATGGATTTCCGCATATGATCAGCATTAATTGATTAAACTGCAGGTCCTTAGAACTTTTTAAAGCAGAGATTTAAACAGAAATCTATCAAACATATCCAATATGCCCTTTACCCTTTATATATAAGAACCTGGACTGGAAGAAAACGAACGTTGAGGACCCTCGTCTAATTATAGGATGGTCATAAAGGGCAAAATCTAGTGGACTGAGGTCTCTTGGCAAAGCGCTCTCTGAGTTGTAAGTGTTAGGGAGAGAAACAGGGCTAGCATTCGCCCTTGTAAGGGAATCTAGTTAAATATGGTCAAATATGGATGGGTGTCTGACTGTAGGTAATCTGTCTGACTGCCTGGAAGTTAATGTCACATTGGCTTAGCATTCCTCTCAAAAAAGGGGGGGGGGGAAGAGGGAAAGTCATAGCAAAGTGAGAGGAGTAGGCGAGGGGAGTGGGAAAAGCAGAGAAAAAAAAAAAAGTATAAAGTCTTGTTTAATCCAACTAAATCTCCAGCAGTGGAGCATTGTAACTAGTAGATGGGTTCACTAACTACTGAAGAGTGATCCAGTCCGTCCAGGTCTCCCAGTAAGTTTCCAACCTATTGATTTCTCCGGCCGCACATTTTTCCATAATCGCGAAATGGTTCACTAAATCACACACCCCATTTATAGTTGCGGGTTCCAGTTGCTTCCAAGCCCTGGCAATGCATAATTTAGTGGCCACCAGAATGTAAATGAGTAGTCTCTTGATGTATAGTGGAGTAGATCGTGGGAAGATGTGGAGCAGAGCCAATTGGGGGGTCAGGTGTATTTCTATATTGACCAAATGGAGAAGCATTTTAACCTCCCGCCAAAGTGGCACCACCTTTAGGCAGGACCACCAAATATGCAGGTCTGTACCCGGCTGGTCGCAGTTTCTCCAGCATTGCACACTATTATTATTGCACATCTTTGCTAATCTCACTGGGACCCTATGCCATTTTAGCACCACCTTCATATACGTTTCCAGGACTGTAACGCAATGGAGAGTTTTTTTTGTAAGTGAGATCGCAGAGGAGATCTCACCTTCAGAGATTGTAATATCCAATTCTCGACTCCAGGCTTTTATTTGCCATGGGAGGCCTGTCGAGTGGTCTTTTAGAAGGGCAGCATAGTGGAAAGATAGAGGTCTAGTTGTTGCCTTGCCCTGAAACCATCTCTCCTCCCACTTGGTCCTCTCTCTTAAGGCTGTTTTAGGGAATCCTCTAGATTTAATGAGGCTTAGTACTCTGAAGCTCTCAAATCTAAACCACAGCGGGTTCTCTCCATCAGTCCCAAACAATTGTGTTGCAGAGGCGAGAGCACCTCATAGTATAAGTATACATTAGGGAACGCGATACCTCCTCTGGAAAATGGTCTTTTGAGAGTCCTATATGCAATTCTCAGAATTTTATTCTTCCACACATAGTGCAGGAAAGTTCTATGAATTTGTTGAAGGGTTTTATGTGGGACATTGATCGGCAAGCACCTGAACAAGTACAATACCTTCGGAAGAAGGGACATTTTGATTGTGGCAACTCTGCCGAGCCATGACATTTCCTGATGATCCCATTTTAATGTAAGGGCCTTAATATCAGAGAGTAATTTGTCAAAATTCATTTTCAATACAATATCCATGTCTCCGCTTAATATCACTCCGAGAAGAGTTAAGTGGCTGGTGGACCATTGAAAGTTATACTATTTCTGTAAGGTAAGGAACTGATCAGTAGAAAAGTTTAGGGCATAGGCTTCCTTTTTTGTGAAGTTAGACTTATAATAGCTAAGTCTACTGAATAGATCGATTAGGCGAAACACCGCCGGGATCAAAGATTCCAGATTAGTCAAAAGTAGAGTAACATCATCGGCAAACAAGACGATTTTCTCTTTGTGAGTGGGATATAGAACTCCGGAAATCTGGTCCGAGCGTCTAGCGGCCTGGGCAAGAGGCTCCATTACCAAACAAAATATTAGGGGATAAAGGGGGCACCCCTGTCTAGTACCGTTTGAGATATTAATCTCCGGGGAGCAAAAACCTGGACCTCTAATCCTCGCGTATGGCGATGAGTAAAGAACTTGAATGGCCGAGATTATTTGAAATGGAAAGCCGAAGGTCTTGAGAACCTCCCAGATAAACTCCCACCTGACCCTGTCAAAGGCCTTTTCGGCATCCAAAGACAGGGCCACCAATGGGGTCCTCTTCCTGGCAGCGCCTGAGAATACAGATAGTAATCTCCTTGTGTTGTCCGGCCCCTGACGGCCCTTGGTGAACTTGATCTACCTGTATAAGGGTAGGTAAAAGGTTGACTAGTCTATCGGCTAGGAGTTTAGAATAGAGTTTGGTGTCCACATTAATCAAGGAAATTGGTCGATAGCTGCTACACAAAGAGATATCTTTGTTCAGCTTGGGAATAGTAATAATCGAAGCTTCAAGATTTTCTTTCAAAATCTGTCCCTCTGATTTGATCTCATTAAATAGTGGGTGCAGGACTGGTATCAATTGCTTTGAGAACTTTTTTTAAAAAACCCCCGGGAAGCCATCCAGCCCCGGAGATTTATTGTTTTGGAGATTTTTGAACACTACTGTGACCTCCCTACTATGGAACGGCTCTAGTAGAGAGAGCTTGGCCTCCTCTGAAAGCGCAGGCAGGTGAAGAAATTGAAGAAACTGAGAGATCTCTGTTACTGTAGCTGTATCCGGTCTCTCATTTTTGGCAATATTGTATAGATTATCGTAATATACCGCAAATGCTTTCCCGATCTCAGCTGGTGCAAAGACTCTCCTACCATTATAAGCAACGTATGGGATTCTTGCTGCAGCTAACCGATTCTTAAGCTTACTGGCCAGCAACAAGTCAGCTTTATTGCTCTTATGGTATAAGAGCTGTTTGAAGGTAGACAGAGCCTTCTGAATTCTCCTTTATCAGGCCTTTTATTCACAAAATTTCCTCGGTACATTTTTGGGATGGGTCTCTTCTGTTCTGACTTTCAACTGTTCTCAGTTCACACATTAATTTGCCCAGTGGGGCACTAGCAAGCCAACGCATCGCCGCTACTTTGGAATTACAAATCCCTCTTATATATGCTTTTAGAGACGCCCATCTAATTTGATGAGTGGTTTGGCCTTCCTGATTGACTACTAGAAACTGGTGAAGTTCCTCTTGGAGGTCCCTCATGAATGAGGAATCTTTCCATAGGAACTTTGGAAATTTGCAGGAAGGTTTTGCATAGGGTAGGTCTTGCCTTGGATTCGAAATGAGACGGCATCATGGTCAGACCAAGCACAGTAATGAATTCTAGATTCTTTAATTGAGTTGAGGGTCCATGAGTCTACGAAAAAATAATTGAGATGGGAAAAGGATCTATGTGAGGCTGAAAAATAGTAAAAGTCTCTCGAATCTGGGTGGCATGCACGCCAAACATTGTAGAGAGAGTGCTGGAATATTAAGTTCTGGAACTTAGGGGCCATCGATGTAGAGAAGGAGTCTGGGGTTTTGTGGGCAGGGATTCTCTTGTAGATATGCGGATACCAGACCAAATTAAAGTCTCCGCCTAGGACCAGGGTTCCCTGTTTCAACCTTTCAACTATGGCAAGGGTCTTCTTCAGGAAAGCTATTTTACCTTGGTTAGGGGAATAGATGTTGACTAACGTGAACAATTGAGTATCTAAGGTCCATGATCAGTGGGGAAACTTGTTAAGCTGTCTCACGGGTGTTCTAGTGAAAGAACCTGGGTCTTGGCATGGTGAACGAAGCGGAAAGGTCGTCTATGGCATTATATATAGGGGGTCTCAGAATCATGGTAATCTTGTGGTCTGATGGGAAATTTGAAGGGGATTGGCCGGAGATATGGCAGGGAAGTGACATTAGTTGGACTCGGAGTGAAAAGAAGTAACCTTATGCATCATGGGAAATGTGACACGGAAACAAAACACCACTTCTCTCAGTCCCACCGACCTTCTAGGGTTGAACATTCAAGTAATTCCGTATGCTATGCCTCTGATTAGCAGCTTTCCCTCCTAAAAGGAATGATTGGTCCACCTCTTCTAATTAATCAGTGGCCACCTATGTCTGTAAAGTAGTCATTCATTATAAGATCAGCTGATGTTAGAACATCCTATCAGATCATCCCTGAGAATCAAGGATGAGGAGATTTAGATACTTGGTTTTAGGTATACAAATAAGGCATAGTAACAGAGCCATTGAGCCCGTCTATCTTGCCCCACAAGGAATCAGCCATCTGTATATAAGCCCAAATGGGACTAGAACAATCCCATTTCTCAGCTATGTGGTCGTTGTGTCGGCAATATAGAGAAAAGTCTAAACCCTAAAAAAGTAACAAAACCATATTTAATAATTGTTCTCAGATATATAAATAAGGCATAGCAACAAAGGTTATTAGGCTTGTCTATTTTGCCACACAGGGAATCAGCTACCTGTATATAAGCCCAAATAGAGCCAGGACATTCCTGATTCCCGACTCTGTGATCATTGTGTCGGCAATATAGATTAGGCTGTAAAAAATAACAGAACAATCTTAATACATTTGCTCGAGAGTCAAAACATTTCGCCCAGGGATAGCAATGCTGGTCTGTCTTGCCGCGTGGGGAGTCAGACAGCTGCAATCAGCCTTAATCGAGGCTAGGGTAATATGCCCTCTCCATTCTAGGATAAGCCATGGCAGCTAGACAGAACAGCACACGCAACCTTATATAATGCCTATATCAGCAAACCTAGTCGGCATTAAAAATATTTGAACAGAAGTGATAGTAACAAAACCTTATTTAGTCATTGATCTTAGGTATATACATAGGCATAGCAACAAAGGTCATTAAGCTTGTCTATTTTGCCACACAAGGAATCAACTACCTATATATAAGCCCAACTTGAGCTAGAACAATCCTGCACTGTGATCGTTGTGTCGGCAATATAGAGTAGCATGTAAGAAAAATAAAGGAACAATCTTAATACAATTGCTTGAGAATCAAAACATTTTGCCTAGGGATAGCAATGCTGGTCTGTCATGCCGCGTGAGGAGTCAGACAGCTTCAAACAGCCTTAACCGAGGCTAGGGCAATATACCCTCTCCATTCTGAGACAAGCCATGGCAGCTAAACAGAACAGCACACACAACCTTGTAAAATGCCAATACCAGCAAATCTAGTCGGCACTGAATATATTTGAACAGGAGTAAGAGTAACAAAACCTTATTTAGTCATTGATCTTAGGTATATAAAGAAGGCATAGCAACAAAGGTTGTTAAGCTCGTCTATTTAGCCACACAGGGAATCAGCTTCCTATATATAGGCCCAACTGGGGCTAGAACAATCCTGATTCCCAACTCTGTGGTGATTGTGTCAGCAATATAGAGTAGCATGTAAAAAATAGCAGAACTATCTTAATACATTTGCTTAAGAGTCAGAACATTTCGCACAGAGATAGCAGTGCTGGTCTGTCCTGCCGCAAGAGGAGTCAGGCAGCGACATCACAAAAGAATAGCACCCATAACCTTATATAGTGCCAATACTGGAATATCCAGTCAACACTGAACATATATGAACAGAGGTAAAAACATTTCACCCAGAGATAATGGTGTTCTTCCATTCTGTTGCATATGATGTCAAATATCACCAATAGATCTTTATCATGGTTAGGGTAATCCACCCTCTCATCCACGGCATTGGAGGACCCTGCTGCTGAGAGTACCCCAGAGTCTTTAATAATAGACTAGGATACTAGCCCATCAGTACTCCAATGGGTGGGCAGGAGAGTTGGAGTCATTCTTTGTCATCATTACTGGGAGCAGGGACAGAATATTTAAAATGTCACTTAGTGTAAGGTCCCAGTGAGTCCCCCAACAGTGTAAGGGAAGGGGTGAGAGCAAACATACAGGGAAAAAAAAATAAAATAAATGGCATTTCTCTCCCCCTCTCCCAAAATATGATACTTATCATCTTGAGCTCACAGATCATTTAGGAGTTAGAGCATTAGCCTCTCCTGGAAGCAAATTTGTGGAGCTTGTATGTTCCTGTTGTGTAGTCAGGTGCCGGATGGAGAGTGGCGTTTGTTGAATGAGGATCTCTGTGGCAGAGGATGCCACTCTGCAGCAGATAAGCTGAGTGGTCTCAATGGATTTGGGGACTTGGCAGGTAAATCCGAGGGATCCTTCTTGCTATAGGTGGAATGACAGCCTCTAGGTTGAAGAGCCGGGTACAGTCCCAATCTTTCAAGTATTGTTGGGCCCTAGCGGGCATAGCAGCTGCAAATAGGTGGCCTTCCTTATGAATGAGGAGCTTCGTTGGGTATCCCCACCTATACTTGATGCCTTTTTGGCATAGGGTTTTAGTAACTTCTCTAAAAGTAGCCCGTTTCTGGATTGTGAACTGCGACAGGTCCGGGAAGGCCTGAATGTTCTGGAACCGGTCAGGAAGGGTGGGGTTGGAAAACATAGCTCTTGTGATCTGCTCTTTATAGGTAAAAAAATGGAAGCGGGCAATGACATCCCTAGGTTTTTCAGATGATACGTTCCTGCCTCTAGGGAGCCTGTGAACCCTATCAATAAGGTTTTCGCTAGGGAGTTGTGGGGATTTTAGGTTATCACAGAATTCAATGAGGAAGGGTTCCAGATCTTGAGTTGAGACTTCCTCAGGAATCCCCCGAAATCTCATATTATTTCGGAGGGAACGATCTTCAATATCCGTCATCTTGGCCTCCATTGTATCAATCATATCTACCATTATTTGTGAGTGGTTGGAGAGATTGGCCTGCTCCACTGCCAGGTCCTCTTGTTTCTGCTCAAGAGTGTCAACCCTCTCACTAATCGGTCCTATGTCTTTGCGCAGTTCCGCCACAGAGCTCTTAAAGGTTTTAGTGAGAGAGTCCTGAAGATTGTCAAGCTTCTGCGTGAGTGTGGCGACTATGTCTGACGCCATGGTAGGCTCTGAATTCAGTGTAGTTTGGGAGCACTGATCCAATAAGACTCTCCCTACTTGGGGGTCTGTTGCAGGGTCTCTTATATCTATTGATTTCCCAAGCGGGGCCTTTGGTTTGAAATAGTCAGCTACAGATTTTTTATACTCAGTGGAATTATGCGGTCCTCCTCTTGTACCCTTGCGGCATGATAGGAAAACCCCTGCCCAATGGCCTCTGTCTGAATGGTCTGTACTCAGGAACTCCAGTCTATATAAACTAACTCAGGATGATGAAAACTAGCTAGTGACATAGGGCTCATACCTTGACTATTCACCGGAAGGGCTTGGGGTCCCCCCAATACCCCCTGACCACCGGAGTCCGAAGGCCATTACATCTGCATAATGGGAAAAATTCCACTTGTTAGGTTTAGGGGTTATTAGCTTCATTTAGTTTATGGCGATGTGGGGGGCTGGTGGTTTAGGGGTTAATAGGCTTAGTAAGTGGTAGTGATGTGGGAGGCCAGGGGTTTAGGGGTTAATACATGTATTTAGTTGCAGAGGGGTCCTGGAGCGGGGGGATAGGGGTTAATAACTTTATTAGAGTTGCGGTGGGCTCCGGGAGCGGGGTTATTAGAGTTGCGGTGGGCTCTGGGAGCGGAGTGATAGGGGTTAATAACTTTATTTAGTTGCAGCGGGGCCTGGGAGCGGTGGGATAGGGGTTAAACATTTTAGTATAGTGGCGGTGTTTAGTGACAGGGTATAAATAAAGTTGGGAAAAAGCCGAATAGCAGCGAGATCGATGACTGTTAGTTAACAACAGTCCGCTGCTCATCGCCCCGTACTTGGTGCGCGGCTTTTTGACAGCTTTTTTTATAAATAAGGAGCGTATTGGTGCCGGCGAATGCAGCACAGTTGACGGCTTGATAGATAGGCCTCCATGGATCATATATTTAAAGATTAGGTCAATGTAAAAAAATAAGAAAAAAGTAGAGATAAAAGGTCCTGTTATGTTGGTTCAGCTTCATTATTTAAAGCAACATGAAACCCCAAAATTGTCTTTCATGATTTAGGTAGAAGTGGAACATACAATTTTAAACAACTTTAAAATATATATATATATATATATATATATATATATATATATATATATATATATATAAATATCGATTTATAAATACATAGAACATATTCTGCAATATCCATATCCTCTGTCGCCAATATAATCCAAAATTTATTCAGATAGGAGAAAAGAGAAAAAAGATAAGTTTTCTGTTATCTGATGTGCTTACATGAGCTTCATCAGAGATCATGCTATGTGCAGAACATTGGAATGTGGAATATTTATAGTAAACACTTTATTAAATAAGAATATTGCATAAATATAACTTAACATGTTTTTATCTAGTTAACTGCAAAGGGCTCCAATATACATATAAAAAAAATATATATATATACATGTATTTATGTGTTTATATGTGTATATATGTCTGTAAATACATATATACGCATATAAATTCATATGTATACATGTTTTTAGTTACTACCTCTTACCCTAGCAGTTTAATAACCCTTTGTTTGGACCAACTTGGTTTACGACTTTAGCTTGTTTGTGGACACTGCATCTGTTTAATGCTTTTGTGCTGTTTTTTTCCTGTGAGGCCTTGACCCGGACTGCCTGACTTAGATTACCTTATTCCTGAATTACTCTGCTATCAGAAAATCAGCATCAAGTAACTTTTTAAAGTTTATATTCATATGGATAGCGAGACTAAACTTTGATAAAGGTATGTCTTTCTTTGATGCTTGAATTAAACTTACAGTTACTTTCTAGTACTTTATTGTTATTTGTTTTGCAGGAGCTTATTAAAGTACTTGAGAGAGTTTAGCTGCTAAGTTTAGTCTCATTGCTCTCTTACCCCTGGCCTTTGTTTGAACACTGTGTTTACATCCAGTGCTCTAGTGAGCTGGGCCTCTCACCCATTGATTTCAGCTTGTTTTATTCTAAAAACAACAGCACTCGACCTGACACTGAGAAGATGCATGCTCAGACAGGAAAGCCATTTGATGTTTGTTATAGATACTAAGACATTTTTGACAACTTGGTGATTATAAAAATGTGGAAACAGTTTGGGGAAGACTCTTTCCTGTTCCAGTACGACTGTGATCCCATGCAGAAAGCGATGTCCATGAACACATGGTTTGTGGTTAAGTAACTCAAGTGGCACTCCAATTACAAGTCAGACCTTCTTGTCCAACATCAGAGCCTGACCTCACAAAAGCTCTTTTTGCTGAATGGGCACAAATTCCCCCAGACACACTAAAGAAATTGTATTGAAAGCCTACCCAAAAGAGTGCTGACTGTTATAGCTGCAAAAGGGGGTCATCTCTTTATCAATGTCCATGGTTTTGGAATGAGATGTACAACAAGCTCATATAGGTGTGATTTTCAGGTGTCCACATACTTTTGGCAATGTAAATATGTAATGTATTTGAATTTAGCACTCAGGAAATTATAACTGCTTGAGCATCCATAGAGACACATTGGAATAGGACTTGGCTTTTCATAAAAAAAAATATTACCACCTGTTCTAGACTTTATCAACTTTGCTAGCTGGCTTTTCCATG